>NC_056741.1:5793356-5852696 GCF_019279795.1 Protopterus annectens
CAATGGGAATGTACAGTGTATCATGGTAATATGTACCGGTTTATCATGATACTGGTAGACTCCCCAGAATTCAATGAGGATATGTGAATAAAGCCATCATGATATGTAGACTTTATATTATACAAAGGGATATGTGACAATGTATCATGGTTACATGGTAGACTCTTAAATAGTATTCAATGAGGACAGTGTAACAGTGTATCATGATGATACATGGTAGACCCCTATATTATTCAATTGATATGTAACAGTGTATCACGGTACATGGTAGACTCCATAAATTCAATGGGGACATGTGACAGTGTATCGGTGGTAATGGTAGACTCACTATATAATTCAATGGGGACATGTATGGTATCATATACATGGTAGACCATCGCCCATATATTCAGTAGGGGATATGTAACAGTGTATCATGGTACATGGTAGACTCCCTATGAATTCAATGGGGATATAAGTAACAGTGTATCATGGGTACATGGTAGACTCCTGTATTCAATGGATATATGTAACCGTGTATCATGGTACATGTTAGACTCACTATAGTATTCAAAGGGGATATGTATCAGTGTATCATGGTACATGGTAGACTCCCTATAGTATTCAATGGGATATGTAACAGTGTATCATGGTACATGGTAGACTCCCTATAGTATTCAATGGGGATATGTAACAGTGTATCATGGTACATGGTAGACTCCCTATAGTATTCAATGGGGATATGTAACAGTGTATCATGGTTCATGGTAGACTCCCTATAGTATTCAATGGGGATATGTAACAGTGTATCATGGTACATGGTAGACTCCCTATAGTATTCAATGGGGATATGTAACAGTGTATCATGGTACATGGTAGACTCCCTATAGTATTCAATGGGATATGTAACAGTGTATCATGGTACATGGTAGACTCCCTATAGTATTCAATGGGGATATGTAACAGTGTATCATGGTACATGGTAGACTCCCTACAGTATTCAATGGGGATATGTAACAGTGTATCATGGTACATGGTAGATTCTCTATAGTATTCAATGGGGACATGTAACAGTGTATAATGGTACACTGTAGACTCCCTATAGTAGTCAATGGGGATATGTAACAGTGTATCATGGTACATGGTAGACTCCATAGTATTCAATGGGGATATGTAACAGTGTATCATGGTACATGGTAGACTCCCTATAGTATTCAATGGGGACATGTAACAATGTATCATTTTACATGGTAGACTCTCTATATTATTCAATGGGGATATGTAACAGTGTATCATGGTACATGGTAGACTCCCTGTAGTATTCAATGGGGACTTGTAACAGTGTATCTTGGTACATGGTAGACTCCATATATATTCAATGGGGATATGTAACAGTGTATCATGATACATGGTAGACTCTCTATAGTATTCAAAGGGGATATGTGATAGTGTATCATGGTACATGGTAGACTCCCTATAGTATTCAAAGGGGATATGTGATAGTGTATCATGGTTCATGGTAGACTCCCTAAAGTATTCAATGGGGATATGTAACAGTGTATCATGGTACATGGTAGACTCTCTATACTATTCAATGGGACATGTACCAGTGTATCATGTTACATTGTAGACTCCCTATAGTATTCAATGGGGATATGTAACAGTGTATCATGGTACATGGTAGATTCCGTACATTATTCAGTGGAGATATGTGTCAGTGTATCATGGAACATGGTAGACCCCCCTATTGTATTCAATGGGGATATGTAACAGTGTATCATGGTACATGGTAGACTCCCTACAGTATTCAATGGGGATATGTGTCAGTGTATCATGGAACATGGTAGACCCCCTAATGTATTCAATGGGGATATGTAACAGTGTATCATGGTACATGGTAGACTCCCTGTAGTATTCAATGGGGATATGTAACTGTGTATCATGGTACTTTCTAGACTCCATATAGTATTCAATGGGGATATGTAACAGTGTATAATGGTACATGGTAGACTCCCTATAGTATTGAATGGGAATATGTAACTGTGTATTATGGTACATAGTAGACTCCCTACAGTATTCAATGGGGATATGTAACAGTGCATCATGGTACATGGCAGACTCCCTATAGAATTCAATGTGAATATGTCACAGTGTATCATGGAACATGGTAGACTCAATATAGTATTTAATTGGGATATGTGACAGTGTATCATGGTACATTGTAGACTCTAAATAGTATTCAAAGGGGATATGTGACAGTGTATCATGGTACATGGTAGACTCTAAATAGTATTCAATGGGGATATGTAACAGTGTATCATGATACATGGTAGACTCCCTATATTATTCAATGGGGATATGTAACAGTGTATCATGGTACATGGTAGACTCCCTATAGAATTCAATGGGGACATGTGACAGTGTATCATGGTAAATGGTAGACTCCCTATAGCATTCAATGGGGATATGTGACAGTGTATCATGGTACATGTTAGACTCGCTAGAGAATTCAATGGGGACATGAGGCAGTGTATCATGGTACATGGTAGACTCCCTATAGTATTCAATGGGGACATGTAACAGTGTATCATGGTACATGGTCGACTCCCTATATATTCAATGGGGATATGTAACAGTGCATCACGGTACATGGTTGACTCCCTGTAGTATTCAATGGGGACATGTAACAGTGTATCATGGTACATGGTAGACTCCCTATAGTATTCAATGGGGACATGTAACAGTGTATCATGGTACATGGTAGACTCCCTATAGTATTCAATGGGGATATGTAACAGTGTATCATGGTACATGGTAGACTCCCTATAGTATTCAAAGGGGATATGTAACAGTGTATCATGGTACATGGTAGACTCCCTAAAGTATTTAATGGGGATATGTGACAGTGTATCATGAAACATGGTAGATTCTCTACAGTATTCAATGGGGATATGTGACACTGTATCATGGTACATGGTAGACTCCCTATAGTATTCAATGGGGATATGTGACAGTGTATCATGGTACATGGTAGACTCCCTATAGTATACAATGGTGATATGTGACAGTGTATCATGATACTTGGTAGACTCCATATAGAATTCAATGGGGATATGTGACAGTGTATCTATGTACATGGTCGACTCCCAGTAGAGTTCAATGGGGATATGTTACAGTGTATCTATGTACATGGTCGACTCCCAATAGAATTCAATGGGGATATGTAACAGTGTATCATGGTACATGGTAGACTCCCTATAGGACTCAATGGGGATATGTAACAGTGTATCATGGTACATGGTAGACTCACTATATTATTCAATTGGTATATATAACAGTGTTGCATGGTACATGGTAGATTCCTTATAGTATTCAATGGGGATAAGTGACAGTGTGTCATGGTACATGGTAGACTCCCTATAATATTCAGAGAGGATATATGACATTGTATCATGGCACATTTTAGACTCCCTATAGTATTCAATGGGGATATGTGACAGTGTATCATGGTACATGGTAGACTCCCTATAGTATTCAATGGGGATATGTGACAGTTTATCATGGTACATGGTAGACTCCCTATAGTATTCAATGGGGATATGTAGCAGTGTATCATGGTAAATGGTAGACTCCCTATAGTATTTAATGGGGATATGTGACAGTGTATAATGGTACATGGAAGACTCCCTATATTATTCAATTGGGATATGTGACAGTGTATTATGATACATGGTAGACTCCCTATAGTATTCAAAGGGGATACATCACAGTGTATCATGGTACATGGTAGACTCCCTATAGTATTCAATGGAGATATGTCACAGTGTATCATGGTACATGACAGACTCCATATAGTATTTAATTGGGATATGTGACAGTGTATCATGGTACATGGTAGACTCTAAATAGTATTCAATGGGGATATGTAACAGTGTATCATGATACATGGTAGACTCCCTATATTATTCAATGGGGATATGTAACAGTGTATCATGGTACATGGTAGACTCCCTATAGAATTCAATGGGGACATGTGACAGTGTATCATGGTAAATGGTAGACTCCCTATAGAATTCAATGGGGACATGTGACAGTGTATCATGGTAAATGGTAGACTCCCTATAGTATTCAATGGGGACATGTAACAGTGTATCATGGTGCATGGTCGACTCCCTATATATTCAATGGGGATATGTAACAGTTTATCATGGTACATGGTAGACTCCCTATAGTATTCAATGGGGACATGTAACAATGTATCATTTTACATGGTAGACTCCCTATAGTATTCAATGGGGATATGTAACAGTGTATCATGGTACATGGTAGACTCCCTGTAGTATTCAATGGGGACTTGTAACAGTGTATCATGGTACATGGTAGACTCACTCAATTATTCAATGGGGATATGTAACAGTTTGTCATGGTACATGGTAAACTTCCTGCAGGATTCAAAGGGGATATGTAACAGTGTATCATGGTACATGTGGGGATAAAAAGTGTTGTGTGGGTACATGGCAGACTCCCTACAGGATTCAAAAGGGATATGTAACAGTTTGTCATGGTACATGATAAACTCCCTATAGTATTCAATGGGGATCTGTAACAGTGAATCATGGTATATGGTAGACTCCCTACAGTATTCAATGGGGTTATGTAACAGTGCATCATGGTACATTGTAGTCACTTAATAGTATTCAATGAGGATATGTAACAGTATATCATGGTATATGGTAGACTCCCTATAGTATTCAATGGGGATATGTAACAGTGAATCGTGGTACATTTTATACTCCCTATACTATTCAATAGGGATATGTAACAGTGTACCATGGTACATGGTAGACTCCCTATATAATTCAATGGGGATATGTAACAGTGTATCATGGTACATGGTAGACTCCCTATATTATTCAATGGGGATATGTAACAGTGTATCATGGTGCATGGTAGAATCCCTATAGTATTCAACTGGGATATGTAACAGTGTATCATGGAACATGGTAGACTCCCTATGGTATTCAATGGGGATATGTAACAGTGTATCATGGTACATGATGGACTCCCTATAGTATTCAAAGGGGATATGTGACAGCGTATCATGGTACATGGTAGACTCCCTATATAATTCAATGGGGACATGTAACAGTGTATCATGATACATGGCAGACACCCTATAGTATTCAGTGGGGATATCTAACTATGTATCATGGTACATTCTAGACTCCCTATAGTATTCAATGGGGATATGTAACAGTGTATAATGGTACATGGTAGACTCCCTATAGTATTGAATGGGAATATGTAACAGTGTATAATGGTACATGATGGACTTCCTATAGTATTCAATGGGGACATGTAACAGTGTATCATGGTACATGGTAGACTCCCAATCGTATTCAATGGGGACATGTAACAGTGTATTATGGTACATAGTAGACTCCCTTTAGTATTCAATGTGGATATGTCACAGTGTACCATGGTACATGGTAGACTCCCTATAGTATTCAATGGGAATATGTCACAGTGTATCATGGTACATGGCAGACTCCATATAGTATTCAATGGGGATATGTGACAGTGTATCATGGTACAGGGTAGATTCCCTGTAGTATTCAATGGGGATATGTAACAGTGTAGCATGGTACATGGTAGACTCCCAATAGTATTCAATTGGTATATATAACAGTGTTGCATGGTACATGGTAGACTCCTTATAGTATTCAATGGGGATAAGTGACAGTGTGCCATGGTACATGGTACACTCCCTATAGTATTCAATGAGGACATGTGACAGTGTGTCATGGTACATGGTAGACTCCCTATAGTATTCAATGGGGATATGTAACAGTGTATCATGGTAAATGGTAGACTCCCTACAGTATTTAAGGGGGATATTTGACAGTGTATTAGGGAACATGGCAGACTCCCTATAGTATTCAATTGGGATATGTGACAGTGTATTATGGTACATGGTAGACTCCCTATAGTATTCAATGGGGATATGTAACAGTGAATCATGGTATATGGTAGACTCACTAAATTATTCAATGGGGATATGTAACAGTGTATCATGGTAAATGGTAGACTCAATAGTATTCAATGGGGATATGTAACAGTGTATCATGGTACATGGTAGACTCCCTATAGTATTCAATGGGGATATGTAACAGTGTATCATGGTACATGGTAGACTCTCTATAGTATTCAATGGGGATATGTAACAGTGTATCATGGTACATGGTAGACTCCCTATAGTATTCAATGGGGATATGTAACAGTGTATCATGGTACATGGTAGACTACCTATAGTATTCAATGGGGATATGTAATAGAGTATCATGGTACAAGGTAGACTCCCTGTAGTATTCAATGGGGACTTGTAACAGTGTATCATGGTACATGGTAGACTCCCTATAGTTTTCAAAGGGGATATGTGATAGTGTATCATGGTTCATGGTAGACTCCCTAAAGTATTCAATGGGGATATTTAACAGTGTATCATGGTACATGGTAGACTCTCTATACTATTCAATGGGGATATGTAACAGTGTATCATGGTACATGGTAGACTCCTATAGTATTCAATGGGGATATGTAACAGTGTATCATGGTACATGGTAGACTCCATAGTATTCAATGGGGATATGTAACAGTGTATCATGGTACATGGTAGACTCCTATAGTATTCAATGGGGACATGTAACAGTGTATTATGGTACATAGTAGACTCCCTACAGTATTCAATGGGATATGTAACAGTGTATCATGGTACATGGTAGACTCCCTATAGTATTCAATGGGGACATGTAACAGTGTATCATGGTACATGGTAGACTCCTAATCGTATTCAATGGGGACATGTAACAGTGTATTATGGTACATGGTAGACTCCCTATAGTATTCAATGGGGATATGTAACAGTGTATCATGGTACATGGTAGACTCCCTACAGTATTCAATGGGGATATGTAACAGTGTATCATGGTACATGGTAGACTCCCTATAGTATTCAATGGGGATATGTAACAGTGTATCATGATACATGGTAGACTCCCTATAGTATTCAATGGGGATATGTAACAGTGTATCATGGTACATGGTAGACTCCCTATAGTATTCAATGGGGATATGTAACAGTGTATCATGGTACATGGTAGACTCCATATAGTATTCAATGGGGATATGTAACAGTGTATCATGGTACATGGTAGACTCCTATAGTATTCAATGGGGATATGTAACAGTGTATCATGGTACATGGTAGACTCCCTATAGTATTCAATGGGGATATGTGACAGTGTATCATGGTACATGGTAGACTCCCTATAGTATTCAATGGGGATATGTGACAGTGTATCATGGTACATGGTAGACTCCCTATAGTATTCAATGGGGATATGTGACAGTGTATCATGGTACATGGTAGACACCTATAGTATTCAATGGGGATATGTGACAGTGTATCATGGTACATGGTAGACTCCCTATAGTATTCAAATGGGATATGTGACAGTGTATCATGGTACATGGTAGACTCCCTATAGTATTCAATGGGGATATGTAACAGTGTATCATGGTACATGGTAGACTTCCTATAGAATTCAATGGGGATATGTAACAGTGTATCATGGTACATGGTAGACTCCTATTCAATGGGGATATGTAACAGTGTATCATGGTACATGGTAGACTCCCTATAGTATTCAATGGGGATATGTAACAGTGTATCATGGTACATGGTAGACTCCCTATAGTATTCAATGGGGATATGTAACAGTGTATCATGGTACATGGTAGACTCCCTATAGTATTCAATGGGGATATGTAACAGTGTATCATGGTACATGGTAGACTCCCTATAGTATTCAATGGGAATATGTCACAGTGTATCATGGTACATGGTAGACTCCATATAGTATTCAATGGGGATATGGGACAGTGTATCATGGTACATGGTAGACTCCCTATAGTATTCAATGGTGACATGTAACAGTGTAACATGATACTTGGTAGACTCCCTATAGAATTCAATGGGGATATGTAACAGTTTATCATGATACATGGTAGACTTCCTATATTATTCAAAGGGGATATGTGACAGTGTATCATGGTACATGGTAGACTCTAAATAGTATTCAATGGGGATATGTAACAGTGTATCATGATACATGGTAGACTCCCTATAGTATTCAATGGGGACATGTAACAGTGTATCATGGTGCATGGTCGACTCCCTATATATTCAATGGGGATATGTAACAGTTTATCATGGTACATGGTAGACTCCTATAGTATTCAATGGGGATATGTAACAGTGTATCATGGTACATGGTAGACTCCCTATAGTATTCAATGGGGATATGTAACAGTGTATCATGGTACATGGTAGACTCCCTATATTATTCAATGGAGATATGTAACAGTGAATCATGGTATATGGTAGACTCCCTACAGTATTTAATGGGGATATTTGACAGTGTATTATGGTACATGGCAGACTCCCTACAGTATTCAATTGGGATATGTAACAGTGTATCATGGTACATGGTAGACTCCCTATAGTATTCAATGGGGATATGTAACAGTGTATCATGGTACATGGTAGACTCCCTATAGTATTTAATAGGGATATGTAACAGTGTATCATGGTACATGGTAGATACCCTATAGTATTCAAAGGGGATATGTAACAGTGTATCATGGTACATGGTAGACGCCCTATAGTATTCAATGGGGACATGTAACAGTGTATCATGGTAAATGGTAGACTCTCTATAGTATTCAATGGGGATATGTAACAGTGTATCATGGTACATGGTAGACTCCCTATAGTATTCAATGGGGATATGTAACAGTGTATCATGATACATGGTAGACTCCCTATAGTATTCAAAGGGGATATGTGACATTGTATCATGGTACATGGTAGACTACCTATAGTATTCAATGGGGATATGTAACAGAGTATCATGGTACATGGTAGGCTCTCAATAGTATTCAATGGGGATATGTAACAGTGTATCATGGTACTTGGTAGACTCCCTATGGTATTCAATGGGGATATGTAACAGTGTATTATGGTACATGGTAGACTCTATATATACAATGGGGATATGTAACAGTGTATCATGGTACATGGTAGACTCCCTATAGTATTCAATGGGGATATGTAACAGTGTATCATGGTACATGGTAGACTCCCTATAGTATTCAATGGGGATATGTAACAGTGTATCATGGTACATGGTAGACTCCTATAGTATTCAAAGTGGATATGTGACAGTGTATCGAGGTACATGGTAGACTCGAAATAGTATTCAATGGAGATATGTAACAGTGTATCATTTTACATGGTAGACTCCCTATAGTATTCAATGGGGATATGTAACAGTGTATCATGGTACATGGTAGACTCCCTATAGTATTCAATGGGGACATGTAACAATGTATCATTTTACATGGTAGACTCCCTATAGTATTCAATGGGGATATGTGACAGTGTATCATGGTACATGGTAGACTCCCTATAGTATTCAAGGGGAATATGTAACAGTGTATCATGATACATGGTAGACTCCCTATAGTATTCAAAGGGGATATGTGACAGTGTATCATGGTACATGGTAGACTACCTATAGTATTCAATGGGGATATGTAACAGTGTATCATGGTACATGGTAGACTCCCTATAGTATTCAATGGGGATATGTAACAGTGTATCATGGTACATGGTAGACTCCCTATAGTATTCAAATGGGATATGTAACAGTGTATCATGGTACATGGTAGACTCCCTATAGTATTCAATGGGGATATGTAACAGTGTATCATGGTACATGGTAGACTCCCTATAGTATTCAATGGGGACATGTAACAGTGTATCATGGTACATGGTAGACTCCCTATATATTCAATGGGGATATGTAACAGTTTATCATGGTACATGGTAGACTCCCTATAGTATTCAATGGGGATATGTAACAGTGTATCATGGTACATGGTAGACTCCCTATAGTATTCAATGGGGATATGTAACAGTGTATCATGGTACATGGTAGACTCCCTATATTATTCAATGGGGATATGTAACAGTGAATCATGGTATATGGTAGACTCCCTAAAGTATTCAATGGGATATGTAACAGTGTATCATGATACATGGTAGACTCCCTATAGTATTCAAAGGGGATATGTAACAGTGTATCATGATACATGGTACACTCCCTATAGTATTCAAAGGGGATATGTGACATTGTATCATGGTACATGGTAGACTACTTATAGTATTCAATGGGGATATGTAACAGTGCATCATGGTACATGGTAGACTCCCTGTAGTATTCTATGGGGACTTGTAACAGTGTATCATGGTACATGGTAGACCCATATAGTATTCAATGGGGATATGTAACAGTGTATCATGGTACATGGTAGACTCCCTATAGTATTCAATGGGATATGTGACAGTGTATCATGGTACATGGTAGACTCCGTTTAATATTCAATGGGGATATGTAACAGTGTATCATGGTACATGGTAGACTTCCTATAGTATTCAAATGGGATATGTAACAGTGTATTATGGTACATGGTAGACTCCCTACAGTATTCAATGGAGAAATGCAACAGTCTATCATGGTACATAGTAGACTCCCTATTCAATGGGGAAATGTAACAGTGTATCATGGTATATGGTAGACTCCCTATAGTATTCAATGGGGATATGTAACAGTGTTTCATGGCACATGGTACACACCTATAGTATTCAATGGGGATATGTATCAGTGTATCATGGTACATGGTAGACTCTATAGTATTCAATGGGGATATGTAACAGTGTATCATGGTACATGGTAGACTCCCTATAGTATTCAATGGGGATATGTAACAGTGTATCATGGTACATGGTAGACTCCCTATAGTATTCAATGGGGATATGTAACAGTGTATCATGGTACATGATAGACTCCCTATAGTATTCAATGGGGACATGTAACAGTGTATCATGGTACATAGTAGACTCCCTACAGTATTCAATGGGGATATGTAACAGTGTATCATGGTACATGGTAGACTCCCTATAGTATTCAATGTGGATTTGTCACAGTGTATCATGGTACATGGTAGACTCCCTATAGTATTCAATGGGAATATGTCACAGTGTATCATGGTACATGGTAGACTCCATATAGTATTCAATGGGGATATGGGACAGTGTATCATGGTACATGGTAGACTCCCTATAGTATTCAATGGTGACATGTAACAGTGTAACATGATACTTGGTAGACTCCCTATAGAATTCAAAGGGGATATGTAACAGTGTATCATGGTACATGGTAGACTACCTATAGTATTCAATGGGGATATGTAACAGTGTATCATGGTACATGGTAGACTCCCTATAGTATTCAAAGGGGATATGTGACAGTGTATCATGGTACATGGTAGACTCCCTATAGTATTCAATGGGGATATGTAACAGTGAATCATGGTATATGGTAGACTCACTAAATTATTCAATGGGGATATGTAACAGTGTATCATGGTAAATGGTAGACTCCCTACAGTATTTAATGGGGATATGTAACAGTGAATCATGGTATACAGTAGACTCCCTACAGTATTCAATGGGGTTATGTAACAGGGTATCATGGTACATTCTATACTCCCTTTATTATTCAATAGGGATATGTAACAGTGCATCATGGTACATTGTAGACTCTCAATAGTATTCAATGAAGATATGTAACAGTATATCATGGTACATGGTAGACTCCCTATAGTATTCAATGGGGATATGTAACAGTGTATCATTGTACATTCTATACTCCCTTTAGTATTCAATAGGGATATGTAACAGTGTATCATGGTACATGGTAGACTCCCTATAGTATTCAATGGGGATATGTAACAGTGTATCATGGTTCATGGTAGACTCCCTACAGTATTCAATGGGGACATGTAACAGTGTATCATGGTACATGGTAGACTCCCTATATAATTCAATGGGGACATGTAACAGTGTATCATAGTACATGGTAGACACCCAATAGTATTCAGTGGGGATATGTAACTATGTACATTCTAGACTCCCTATAGTATTCAATGGGGATATGTAACAGTGTATAATGGTACATTGTAGGCTCCCTATAGTATTGAATGGAAATACGTAACAGTGTACAATGGTACATGATGGATTCCCTATAGTATTCAATGGGGACATGTAACAGTGTATCATGGTAGACTCCCAATCGTATTCAATGGGGACATGTAACAGTGTATTATGGTACATAGTAGACTCCCTACAGTATTCAATGGGGATATGTAACAGTGTATCATGGTACATGGTAGACTCCCTATAGTATTCAATGTGGATTTGTCACAGTGTATCATGGTACATGGTAGACTCCCTATAGTATTCAATGGTGACATGTAACAGTGTAACATGATACTTGGTAGACTCCCTATAGAATTCAATGGGGATATGTAACAGTTTATCATGATACATGGTAGACTTCCTATATTATTCAAAGGGGATATGTGACAGTGTATCATGGTACATGGTAGACTACCTATAGTATTCAATGGGGATATGTAACAGTGTATCATGGTACATGGTAGACTCCTTATATATTCAACGGGGATATGTAACAGTGTATCATGATACATGGCAGACTCCGTAAAGTATTCAATGGGGACATGTTACAGTGTATCATGAAACATGGTAGACTCTCTACAGTATTCAATGGGGATATGTGTCACTGTATCATGGTACATGGTAGACTCCCTATAGTATTCAATGGGGATACGTGACACTGTATCATGGTTCATTGCCAACTCCCTATACTATTCAATGGGGATATGTGACAGTGTATCATGGTAAATGGTAGACTCCCTAAAGTATACAATGGGGATATGTGACAGTGTATCATGATACTTGGTAGACTCCATATAGAATTCAATGGGGATATGTGACAGTGTATCTATGTACATAGTCGACTCCCAATAGAATTCAATGGGGATATGTTACAGTGTATCTATGTACATGGTCGCCTCCCAGTAGAATTCAATGGGGATATGTAACTGTGTATCACGGTACATGGTAAACTCCCTATAGCATTCATTGGGGATATGTAACAGTGTATCATGGTGCATGGTACACTCCCTTTAGTATTCAATGAGGATATGTAACAGTGAATCATGGTACATGGTAGACTCCTTACAATATTCAATTGATATATATAACAGTGTTGCATAGTACATGGTAGACTCCTTATAGTATTCAATGGGGATAAGTGACAGTGTGCCATGGTACATGGTAGACTCCCTATAGTATTTAATGCGGATATGTGACATTGTGTCATGGTACATGGTAGACTCCCTATAATATTCACAGAGGATATATGACATTGTATCATGGCACATGGTAGACTCCCTATAGTATTCAATGGGGATATGTGACAGTGTATCATGGTACATGGTAGACTCCCTATTGTATTCAATGGGGATATGTGACCGTTTTTCATGGTACGTGGTAGACTCCCTATAGTATTCAATGGGGATATGTAACAGTGTATCATGGTACATGGTTGATTCCCTACAGTATTCAATGGGGACATGTGACAGTGTATCATTTTGCATGGTAGACTCCCTATATATTCAATGGGGATATGTAACAGTGTATCATGGTACATAGTAGACTCCCTATAGTATGTAATGGGGGCATGTAACAGTGTATCATATTACATGGTAGACTCCCTATAGTATTCACAGGGGATACGTCACAGTGTATCATGGTACATGGTAGGCTCCCTGCAGGATTCACAGGGGATATGTAACAGTGTATCATGGTATATGTACCATGTAAAACTGTATCATGGTACATGGCAGACTCCCTATAGTATTCAATTGGGATATGTGACAGTGTATTATGGTACATGGTAGACTCCCTATAGTATTCAAAGGGGATATGTAACAGTGTATCATGGTACATGTACCATGTAAAAGTGTATCATGGTACATGGTAGACTACTTCTACAACGCTGCTCCGGTACAATAAAGGCTGTATTGTATACCCACGAACCAACCAGTTCTTTAGTAACAGTGTATCATGGTACATGGTAGACTCCCTATAGTATTTAAATGGGATATGTAACAGTGTTTCATGGTACATGGTAGGCTCCCTATAGTATTCAATGGGGATATGTAACAGTGCAACATGGTACATGGTAGACTCCCTACAGTATTCAATCGGGTTATGTAACAGTGCATCATGGTACATTGTAGGCTCTCAATAGTATTCAATGGGGATATGTAACAGTGTATCATGGTACATGGTAGACTCCCTATAGTAGTCAATGGGGATATGTAACAGTGTATCATGGTACATTCTATACTCCCTTTAGTATTCAATGGGGATATGTAGCAGTTTGTCATGGTACATGGTAGACTCCCTATAGTATTCAATGGGGATATGTAACAGTGTGTCATGGTACATGGTAGACTCCCTATAGTATTCAACAGGGATATGTAACAGTTTATCATGACACATGGTAGACTCCCTATAGTATTCAATGGGGATATGTAACAGTGTGTCATGCTACATTGTAAACTCCCTATAGTATTCAAAAGGGATATGTGACAGTGTATCATGGTACATGGTAGACTCCCTATAGTATTCAATGGGGATATGTGACTGTGTATCATGGTAAATGGTAAACTCCCTATAGTCTTCAATGGGAATATGTAACAGTGTACCATGGTACATGGTAGACTCCCTTTAATATTCAATGTGGATATGCAACAGTGTATCATGGCACATGGTAGACTCCCTATAGTATTCAATGTGGATATGTAACAGTGTATCATGGTACATGGTAGACTCCCTATAGTATTCAATGGCGATATCTGACAGTGTATCATGATACATGTTACACTCCCTATAGTTTTCAAATGGGATATGTGACAGTGTAACTTGGTACATGGTAGACTCCCTGTAGTATTCAAAGGGGAGATGTGACAGTGTATCATGGTACATGGTAGACTCCCTATAGTATTCAGTGGGGATATCTAACAGTGCATCATGGTACATGGTAGACTCCCTATAGTATTCAATGGGGACATGTAACAGTGTATCATTTTGCATGGTAGATTCCCTATATATTCAATGTGGATATGTAACAGTGTATCATGGTACATGGTAGACTACCTATAGTATTCAATGGGGACATGTAAAAGTGTATCATGTTACATGGTAGACTCCCTATATATTCAAAGGGGACATGTAACAGTGTAGCACAGTACATGGTAGACTCCCTATATATTCATATATGATGTTTGATGTAATGATGTTTCATCATTACTTACCCTAATGATATACAACCACAAAAAGCCTTGGAACACATACTTCATCATTCCTTACCCTAATGATATACAACTACACAGAGCCTTGACACACTTACTTCATCATTACTTACCATAATGATATCACATAGAGCCTGAGCACATATTTCATCACTAAATAGACCTAATGATATACAGCCCATAGAGCCTTGGCACACATACTACATCTGTACTTAAAATCAGATAGTTTAAAATTCAGCATTTTGGGTGTTTCCTTTTGTTGTAGAGGTGACAATATTTGTGATAGATTATTGTAATAATATAACTAGTATATTTAGGTATATAATTCATATGAATATTTATTTAAATTTATCATGATCTATCACCCCCAAATATATTACACTAGTTTTTCCTCTTTTTTGGAATTAATTATATAACTAATTGATTGATTGATTCAATTAATGCTTATATAAATACTGCCATTGTGCTATATTGATTGTTCATTGAAGAAGGCTTAACGAGGTAGGTACCAGGTCCTTAAAGAAGAAGGAAAAAAAATCTTGGAAATTTGGATTACGCTGTTTTGGTGTATGTGTTATCAGTTTACCTGTTTTGTGCTTTTCGTATTGTTTGGTACATCTGTACTTACCCTAATGATATACAACCACTTAGAGCCTTGACACACATATTTCATCATTACTTAACCTAACGATATACAGCTATGTAGATCCTTGCCCAACATACGTCTTCATTACTTATCCTAATGATATACAACCATATAGAGCCATGGCACAAGTACTTCATCATTACTTAACCTAACAACATACAACCACACAGTGCCTTGCACACATGTTTCATCATTACTTACCCTAATTATATACAACCTCATAAAGCCTTGGCACACAAACTTCATAATTACTTACCCTATTGATATACAACCACATAGCGCCTTGGCACACATACTTCATCCTTACTTACCCTAATGATATACAACCACATAGAGCCTTGACACATATACTTCATCCTTACCTACCCTAATGATATACAACCACATAGAGCCTTGACACAGAAACTTCATCATTACTTACACTAGTGATATAAAACCACACAAAGCCTTAGTACACAAGCTTCATCATTACTTATCCTAACAACATACAGCCAGATAGAGCCTTGCACATGTTTCATCATTACTTACCCTAATTATATACAGCCACATAAAGCCTTTGGATACAAACTTCATAATTACTTAACCTAATGTTATACAACTACATACAGCCTTGGCACACATACTTTATCATTACTTACCCTAATGATATACAAACACATAGAGTCATGGCACAAAAACTTCATCATTACTTACCTTAATGATATACAACGCCACAGAGGCTTGGCACCCATACTTCATCAATGTTTACCCTAATGATATACAACTACATTCAGCCTTGGCACACATACTTCATTACTTACCCTAATGACATACAACCACACAGAGCCTTGGCACACATACTTCATCATTACTTACCCTAATGATATACAACCACATAGAGCTGTGACACACATCCCTCATCATTACTTTCCCTAATGATACAAACAAAATAGAGCCTTGGTACACATACTTCATTATTAATTACCCTAATGATATACAAACACATAGAGCCTTGGCACACATATCTCATCATTACTTAGATGTAATAATATACAAACACATAGAGCCCCAGAAAAAATACTTCATCATTACTTTCCCTAATGATATACAACAACATACAGCATTGGCACACATACTTTATCATTACTTACCCTAATGACATACAACCACATAAAGCCTTGGAACACATACTTCATTGTTACAGAGTCCTACTAATATACAAGCACACAGAGCCTTGACACACACGCTTCATCATTACTTATCTAATGATATACAACCACTCAGAGCCTTGGCACACATACTTCACCATTACTTACCCTAATGACATACAACCGCATAGAGCCTTGGCACACATGCTTAATCATTACTTATTCTAAAGATATATTACCTCACAGAGCCTTGGCTCATAGAATTCATCATTACTTACCGTAATGATATACAACCACATAGAGCCTTGGCAAAAAAAATCATCATTACTTACCCTAATGATATACAACCACACAGAGCCTTGACACACATATTTATCATTACTTACCCTGATGAAATACAACCACATCGACACTTGGCACATATTTCATCATTCATTACCATAATGATATACAACCCAGAGAGCCTTGGCACACATACTTCATCATTACTTACACTAATGATATACAATCACACATAGCCTTGGAACACATGCTTCATTATTACTTACCCTAATGATATGCAGAAACACAGAGCCTTGGACACATGCTTCATCATTACTTACCCTAATGATATACAACCACGTGGAGCCTTGATACACATACTTCATTACTTAGCCCTACTGATATACAACCACATAGAGCCTTGGCACACATACTTTATCATTACTTACTGAAATGATATACAACCACATAAGACCTTGGCACACAAACTTCATCATTACTTACCCAAATGATACAATCACACAGAGCCTTGGCACACATACTTCACCATTACTTACCAGAAGATATAAAACCACATAGAGCCTTGGAATACATACATCAGCATTACTTAGCCCTACTTCATCATTGCTTACCCTAATGATATACAACTATATACATCATTGGCACACATACTATCATTACTTAGCTCTAATGATATACAATCACATAGAGCCCTGACACACATACTTCATCATTGCTTACCCTAATGATATACAATTGCATACAGCCTTGGCACACATACTTCATCATCACTTACCCTAATGATATACAACCACATAGAGCCTTGGCACACATACGTCATCATTACTTACCCTAATGATATACAACCACACAGAGCCTTGGCACAATTGCTACATCCTTAGTTACCCTAATGATATAAGACCACACAGAGCCTTGACACACAAACTTCATCCTTTCTTATGCTAATGATATACAACTTTATACAGCCTTGGCACACATACTCCATCATTACTTACCCTAATGATATACAACCACATAGAGCATTTGCACACATACTTCATCCTTACTTATCCTAATGATATATAACCCCATAAAGCCTTGACAAACTTACTTCATAATTACTTAATCTTAATAATATACAAACACATAGAGCCTTGAAACACAAACTTTATCATTGCTTACCCTATTGATATACATCTACATACAGCTTTGCCACACATACTTCATCTTTACTTACCTTAATGATACACAACTACATGCAGCCTTTGCACACATACTTTATCATTACTTACTCTAATGATATACAACTAAATACAGCCTTGGCACACATACTTCATCATTACTTACCCTAATGATATACAACCACAGAATGCCTTAACAAACATACTTCATTATTCCATAACCTAATGGAATACAACCAAATAGAGCCTTTGCAAAAGTACATCCTCATTGCTTAGTCCTAATGATATACAACCAAATATATCCTTGACACACATACTTTATAATTACTTAGTCCTAATAATATGCAACCACATAGAGCCTTGACACACGAACTTCATCATTGCTAATGCTAATGATATACAACTTTACACAGCTTTGCCACACATACTTCATCTTTGCTTACCCTAATGATACACAACTACATGCAGCCTTTGTACACATACTTTATCATTACTTACTCTAATGATACACAACTACATAAAGCCTTGGTACACATACTTACTCCTTATTTACCCTAATGATAATAACCACATAGAGCCTTGACACACATACTTCATTATTACTTGCATTCCTGCCTGTATTTCTGAGTTTTTTGCACTTTTAAAGTTTGTTTTTGCTTAGTTTAACTGGTAGGCTACACACTCAAGTGCACTAGCCAAATTAAAGCATTTACTGTGTTTCTGTACCTAATTTATGCTACTTTGTAAAAAAAAAAATCCTTGTTTCCCACCTTTACTGAACTAGAATAGTCCAGTCTTCAGGTATTGCTAATCTCTGGGCTGTGTCATAGTTCCTGTGTTGCCCATATCTTTATTTGGATAGGAGGAAGCTTCTTTGTTCACCAGTGAGAGTGGGGAGCGCTGAGCAGCCTATCTGTCCCTTGAGGAGTGGTTCCAGCCCAGTGACCTGTAGCTTGTTGGCCGTTTTGGGCCATTTCCTATCTCTTTTCTAACCCCCTGCTTTAAAGCCAGCTTTAGCGCGCTTTTGCGCTTGTAATTTAAAGTTTGTCCTGTTTGTTGCATTTACCTGTTGAGGCTACACACTCAAGTGCGCCAGCCTGTGTTACATATTTATTGCATTTTTCTGCTGTTTGTTGCAAAAAAGAAAAAAAAAATTATCTTTGTTTCCTATCTTTCCTGACCTAGAGTAGTCCAAACACAGGCATTGCTGTATTCTGGACTTTTGGAAAGTTCCTGTGTTGCCCATTTTCTTTCTTGGATAAAGGGAGGCTTCTTTGTTCACCAGTGGCAGTGGGGAGCTTAGGGCAGCCTATCTATCCCTGGAGGAGTGTTCCCAGCACAAGAATCTGGTAGTCTATTGGCCGTTTTGGGCCAGTTTCTAGCTCTTTCAAGTCCCCCTGTATAAAACCCACTTTGGTGCAGTTTGTGCACTTGTTACTACTCAGCCAAGCTCCTCGTGGTCCTGCAGAGTGGTGCCAGCAGCAGAGAGGCTAAAAGAGTGACTGCTAACCTGATATGTGTTTTTTTCCTGCTACTACCTGGGCGACTGTCCGATCTAGCTAAACTGCAAGTATTTCTGCTTCTTGAACTGTTTTAAACTGTTTAAAGTTGTTTTTGCACCTGCACTTTTAAAGTTTGCCCTGTTTGTTGCATTTACTTGTTGAGGCTACACACTCAAGTGCGCTAGCCTGTGTTACATATTTATTGCACTTTCCTGCTGTTTGTTGCAAAAAAGAAAAAAAAATAAACAAAAAAATTATCCTTGTTTCCCATCTTTCCTGACCTAGAGTAGTCCAAATACAGGCTTTGCTGTATTCTGGACTTTTGGAAAGTTCCTGTGTTGCCCATTTTCTTTCTTGGATAAAGGGAGACTTCTTTGTTCACCAGTGGTAGTGGGGAGCTTGGAGCAGCCTATCTATCCCGGGAGGAGTTTTCCCAGCACAAGAATCTGGTAGTTCCTGTGTTGCCCATTTCCTTTCTTGGATAAAGGGAGGCTTCTTTGTTCACCAGTGGCAGTGGGGAGCTTGGAGCAGCCTATCTATCCCTGGAGGAGTGTTCCCAGCACAAGAATCTGGTAGTCTGTTTGTTGCAAAAAAATATATATATCCTTGTTTCCCGTTTTTCCTGATCTAGAGTAGTCCAAATACAGGCTTTGCTGCATTCTGGACTTTTGGAAAGTTCCTGTGTTGCCCATTTCCTTTCTTGGATAAAGGGGGGCTTCTTTGTTCACCAGTGGCAGTGGAGAGCTTGGAGCAGCCTATCTATCCCTGGAGGAGTGTTCCCAGCACAAGAATCTGGTAGTCTATTGGCCATTTTGGGCCAATTTCTAGCTCTTTCAAGTCCCCCTGTATAAAACCCGCTTTAGCGTGGCTTTGCACGTTTTTGCTCATAGCCCAGCATCGGGCAGCACCGCTTAATTGGGTTTAAACCATTCTCGGCTCCACAAAGTCTGCCCTTCACTTTTTCCCTTAGAACTGATCTAGTTCTCATAATAAACACCCTATTCCGACTCTAAAGCCTGGCACTTGCTCACTAAAGCAATTATGTAAGTCAGCACTAAAAAATTAAAAGCCCTACACCCTCACAAACTCCCCTTGAGTACTTTGTTCCCCATTGGCCCTTTTTTCAATTATAAAGGAATTCCCAGTACTATTCTAGCATGTCCAAAGGTCAGTTGTCAATCTCCTCTCCGGTCCAGCTGGTGAATCTGGGAATCTTGAGGAAATGTTACAACTGCCTCATGTACACAGACAACCCTCTTCTTCTCCCAACAAATTCCAACACATGTGAGAGATGCAACCATATAGCCAAACTGGAGGCTAAGCTCTCTCAACTCAGTACTGGCATAACCAGTCAGGAGGAGAAGGACACCACACTTACTACAATTCCAGTCTCACATAGACCTACCACGATAGCAAACCAAACACATAAACACACAAAAACATACTCGGAGGCTCTAAATAAAAATCTGCCTAAGCAGCAGAGACCTCCAAAGCAGACACCCAAGCAACTGCTACCCCAAAACAAAACACGTGCAACCCATAGCTCACAAAGCCAGTGTGCCGAACAGTCACAGCCCTTAAGGCTAAACAACACACCTGATACACTTATAATAGGTGACTCTATCGTCAGGCACACTGACATCCCGCTCACGCGGCTGAACAAGGAGAAGGTCACAGTGAGCTGCCTGTCGGGAGCTAGGATCCGCCACATAACACAAGCACTCAGGTCACTCCAAGGCAAGTGCAAATATGACTCAGTCATTGTCCATGCTGGTGTGAATGACCTGAGACGTACCTCCTTGGACTACATGAAAAGAGACATAGTGGAGCTCTCTGAGCATGTAGCCCAGGCTGGTATGACCCTGACCTTGAGTAGCATCTTACCCTCACCAAGAATTATGCCACAATATGAAGACAAGATGATCAATTTCAACAATTGGATTAAGTATTGGTGTCATTCAAAGGGGATCCAATGCCTGTCTGCCTGGTATGACATGCTCGACAAGCCACGATGCTTCGCTAGGGACGGCTTGCACCTGTCACCCCTGGGCTTTGATATTGGCAAAGGCTCTTGCCACCCCATAGTGCCTTTTTTAGGTAAGGCTCAAAAGACAAACCCACCTCCATAGGTATCACAAGGGATAAGAAACTAAGAGTAATGCTACTCAACGCCAGAAGTCTAAACCTCAAGATGCACGCACTTGAAACTCTCCTTAGCATGGAGAACATCAATATCTGTGCAGTAACAGAAACCTGGTTCAAGGCTCCCGAGAGCACCCCAGCACTACCAGGTTATACCTCATACCATGTTTTTCGGCCCCAAAACTTGGACCAAACCACAAAAGGAGGGGGAGTATCAATATTCATCAAAGATACCCACACCTCCAGGTTGGTGGCACAGCACAAAGCATCAGAGACTATCCATGTGCAACTAACAGTGGGTAAAACTGCCTTCCAGTTTATAGCCTGCTACAGATGACCCTCCGAAACCCAGGAACCCCACTCGGCCTTCCTGAGAACACTGGAAAATATGAAGGTCTCTCCAAACACCATTATTTGGGTGACTTCAACTACCCTAACATAGACTGGGAGCATTACTCTAGCTCCAACACCCTAGCCCAAAGGTTCCTAGAATTTATAAACTAAAATGCTATGGAACAACTTGTTACCACTCCCACAAGAGGGGAAAACATACTGGACCTGATCATCACCAACATGGGGACTCTATGCTCCAGACCAGAAGTGTATCCCTCACTGGTAAGATCAGACCATAAACTAATCTCACTAGATATTCACATCCCGACCCCAGCCCCTGCCCAGAAAACTACAGTGAAAAACTTCTCTAAAGCAAATTTCACACTCCTCAAAACCGAGGTGGAATCCTTCAAAGCCACGGGCATGTGGAAAATACGGTCCAGACCGCAGAATCCTTTATAAACACATTCTATCAACACCTTCAGGAATGCATGGATCATACAATCCCAAATAAAACCAAGACCCAATCCTCCAAAGTAAGGCGCCCTGTCTGGTGGACCCCAGCCATAAACAAACTATACAATAGAAGGAGGAAGCTACTACATGATAGAGCAAAATCCCAAAAAGGGAAGGCATCTCTGATCAGTATTAGCAAAAAACTACGGGCACTCATAAAATCGTCTAAGGCCAGCTTCGAGAGAAAAATTGCACAGGACACTAAGGATAATCACAAGGCTTTCTTTAGTTATGTTAGGAACCTGGGTGGGAATTCCCATATATGCTCAGAATTAGTCCAAAATGACAAAAAATACACTGAACCCACAGACATTGCCAACATCCTAGCTGACAGGTTCAGTGGAAACCCCCCCCTTCCCCACCAAAAGGGCAAATATCTATCCCAGCAGAGTGCTGCCCCCCTGACATCTCAGATGTTCAGGTAAGAGCCGCCCTCTCCAAAGCAAAAAACACAGCATCAATGGGACCAGACGGTGTCCCGGGCTGCGTCCTACACAAACTCCAAGAAGAACTAAACACAAACATAAAACTACTGTTCAGTCTCAGCCTTACTACAGGATATGTACCCAAAGAGTGGCATACAGCAACAGTGGTTCCTCTCCACAAAGGTGGTGCCTCAACGGATCCTGGAAACTATCGCCCCATAAGCTTGACTAGCTTGGTCTGCAAAGCTATGGAAAGGATCATCATGGACCTCATAAATAAAGATATTGGGGACCTACAGACACTGGATCCTACCCAGTTCAGCTTTGTTAAGGGCAGATCCTGCCTCTTAAACCTGGTTGATTTCTTTGAAACAGTCACCAAGGCCATTGACGAGGGAAGGTGGTCCACAGCCTACCTGGACCTTGCAAAAGCCTTCAATACAATACCCCACTCGGGCATTATAGATAAGCTCACCAGCTTAAATATAAACCCCTATGTCACTGGATGGGTTGCAAACTGGCTCAAGGACAGAACCCACATGGTTAAAATTGCTGGAGCCATGTCAGACTCCAAACCAGTTACAAGTGGCATCCCACAAGGCTCAGTCCTGGGACCTCTCTTGTTCGGTATATAATTCTCGGAGGTACAGGCTAACAGGGAAGGACTGTGGCTGACCAAGTTCGCAGAGGACTGCAAACTGGGCACCACAATCGACTCTCTAGCTGACACAAGCTTCCTACAAAAGGGCCTCATAGAAACAGACAACTGGTGCCAGAGCCATGGCCTCAAGCTAAACGCCAAAAAGTGTATAGCCATCCCCTTTGGCAAAAACAAAGTGCCCACAAATTACCACATAGGTGGTAATCCATTAAGTATGGAAGAAGTAATTAGGGACCTGGGGACCCAAGTTGATAGCAATCTCTCATTTGACAACCACGTGGCCAAAGTGGTTAGAAAAACATTTTATATAGCCCACCTAATCATGAAGGGATTCACATCTAGATAAGGGGAGGTCATCGTGCCTCTTTATTCATCCCTCATCAGGCCCATAATTGAGTACAATACCCCTTTTGGGATGTACCTTACCAGACACCTGCAGCAACTGGAAAGACCCCAAAAGTACCTCAACAAGAGGATCAAAGGTCTCAAACAGATGCCATATGCTGCCCAGTTAAAGAAACTCCAGCTCTACTCAGTGGCATACCGCCTGCTCAGAGGCGATCTGTGCCTGACGTATAAAGCCATGTCCAACCCGGAATTAATGGACATGCTGCACCTCAGAAAATCCAAATCCCATCGAGCTATGCGCTCAAGAGACTTGAACCTCAGCACTGAAATAAATAGGACATGCTGGAGGGACAGATTCATAACCCAGAGGCTCCCTTCATTCTGGAATAAAATCCCAGTCCAGGTTAGGCAGAGTCCCTCATTGACTCTCTTCAAGAGGAATCTTGATGAGTGGATGGGAGATAGTAGGTTTACCCTGGGTATCACTTCTGTGTCACTGTTAGACAGAGGCACAGTATACTAACCTCGAAAAAGGGCATTGCAAAATTCATTTAAAATGGGTGGCGAAAGCCAAACACACTCTGGCTAGGCTTATAAATGCCATAGGGCAGATAGCCTAGTATGAACCTATGAACCTATGAACCTTAGCCCTGATATTCAACCACGTAGAGCTTTGGTACACATACTTCATCATTACTTCCCCTAATGATATGCATCCACACAGGGCCATGGCACACATACTTCATCATTGCTTATCCTTATGATATACAACGACATAGAGCCTTGGCACACATATGTCATCATTACTTACCCTAATGATATACATCCACATACAGCCTTGGCACACATACTTCAACATTACTTACTTTAATGATATACAGCCACACAGAGCCGTGGCACACATACTTCTGCATTACTTACCCTAATGATATAAAACCACATAGAGCCTTTGCACAGAAGTTCATCATTACTCACCCTAATGATATACAACCACATAGGACCATGGCACACATACTTCATCATTACTTACTCTAATGATATAAAACCACATAGAGCCTTGGCCCACAAACTCCATCATTACTTACCCTAATGATATACAACCACATAGAGACTTGGCACACATACTTCTTCATTACTTAGCCTTAATGATACACAACCACATAGAGCCTTGACACACATACTTCACCATTGCTTACCCTAATGATATACAACCACATACAGCCTTGACACATGCTTCATCATTACTTTTTCCTAATGATATACAATGACATATAGCCTTGACACACATACTTTGGTATTGCTTACCCTAATGATATACAACTTCATACAGCCTTGGCACACATACTTCATCCTTCCTTACCCTAGTTATATACAACCACATAGAGACTTGACCCACATACGTCATCATTACTTACCCTAATGACACACAACCACATAGAACCTTGGCACATACTTCATCATTACTTCCTCTAATGATATACAACCACACAGAGCCTTTGCACACAAACTTCATCATTACTTACCCTAATGATATACAAAACATATAGAGCCTTGGCACACATACTTCATCAATGCTTACCCTAATGATATACAACTATATACATCCTTGGCACACATACTTCATCTTTACCTACCCTAATGATATACAGCCACATAAAGCCTTGGCACATATACTTCATCATTACATACCCGAATGATATGCAAACATATAGAGCCTTGGCACACATACTTCATCATTACTTACCCTAATGATACACAACTACATGCAGCCTTTGCACACATACTTTATCAATACTTATTATAATGATATACAACTGCATAGAGCCTTGCCACACATACTTACTCCTTACTTACCTAATGATAATAACCACGTAGAGCCTTGGCACACATACTTCATCATTTCTTCACCTAATGATATACGACCACACAGAGCCCTGGCAGACATACCTCATCATTACTTACCCTAATAATATACAACTACATACAGCCTTGGCAAACAAACTTCATCATTACTTGCTCCAATGATATACAACCACACAGAGCCTTGGCAAACATACTTCATCATTACTTACCCTAATAATAAACAACAACACAGAGCCTTGGCACACATACTTCATCATCGCTTATCCCTTTGATATACAACTGCATACAGCCTTGGCACACATACTTCATCATTACTTACCCTAATGATGTACAATCACATACAGCCTTGGCACACATACTTCATCATTACTTACCCTAATGATAACCAGCCACATAGAGCCTTTGCACAGAAGCTTCATCATTACTCACCCGAATGATATATAACCACATAGGCCTATGGCACACATACTTCATCATTACTTGCCCTAATGATATACAACCACATAGAGCATTGGCTTGCATACTATATCATTACTTGCCCTAATGATATACAACCACACAGAGCCTTAGCACACATGCTTAATCATTACTTACTCTAATGATATAAAACCACATAGAGCCTTGGCCCACAAACCTCATCATTACTTACTCTAATGATATACAACCACATAGATCCTTGGCATGTATGCTTCATCATTTCTTACCATAATGATATACAATCACATAGAGCCTTGGCACACATACTTCATCATTACTAACCCTAATGATATACAAAACATATAGAGCCTTGGCACACATACTTCATCATTGTTTACCCTAATGAATACAACTATATACATCCTTGGCACACATACTTAATCTTTACTTATCCTAATGATATACAGCCACATAAAGCCTTGGCACATATACTTCATCATTACTTACCCTACTGATGTACAACCACATAGAGCCTTGGCACACATACTTCATCATTACTTACCCTAATGATATACAACCACACAGAGCCTTGGTACACAAACTTTATCATTACTTACCCTACTGATATACAACTACATACAGCCTTGGCACACATACTTCATCATTACTTACCCTAATGACATACAACCACATAGAGCCTTGACACACATACTTCATCATTGCTAACCCTAATGATATACAACTACATACAGCCTTGGCACACATACTTCATCATTACTTACCCTAATGATATACAACCACATAGAGCCTTGGCACACATACTTCATCATTACTTACCCTAATGATATACAACCATATAGAGCCTTGGCACACATACTTCATCATTACTTACCCTAATGATATACAACCACACAGAGCCTTGGCACACAGACTTCATCATTACATACCCTAATGATATACAACCACACAGAGCCTTGGCACATGCACTTCCTCATTTCTTAGCCCTAATGACATACAACCACATAAATCCTTGACACACATACTTTATAATTACTTAGTTGTAATAATATACAACCACATAGAGCCTTGACACATAAACTTCATTATTGCTTATATTAATGATATACACCTTTATACAGCCTTGGCACACTTACTTCATCCTTACTTACCCTAATGATATATAATCCCATAGAGCCTTGACAAACTTACTTCATAATTACTTAATCCTAATGATATACAACCACATAGATTCTTGAAACACAAGCTTCATTATTTCTTACCCTGCTGATATACAACTTCATATAGCCTTGTCACACATACTTCATCCTTACTTACCCTAATGATACACAATCACACAGAGTCTTGGCACACATTCTTCATTATTACTTAGCCTTAATGACATACAAGCACATGGAACCTTGGCACACTAACATCATGATTACTTACCCTAATGATATACAACCACATAAAGCCTTGGCACACATGTTCCATCATTACTTACCCTAATGATATACAACTTCATATAGCCTTGTCACACATACTTCATCCTTACTTACCCTAATGATATACAACCACATAGAGTCTTGGCACACATTCTTTATTATTACTTAGCCTTAATGATATACAACCACATAGAACCGTGGCACACTAACATCATGATTACTTACTCTAATGATATACAGCCACACAAAGCCTTGGCACACATGTTTCATCATTACTTACCCTAATGATATACAACTACATACAGCTTTGCCACACATACTTCATCATTACTTACCCTAATGATACACAACTACATGCAGCCTTTGCACACATACTTTATCATTACTTATTCTAATGATATACAACTACATACAGCCTTGGCACACAGGCTTAATCCTTACTGACCCTAGTGATATACAACCACATAGAGCCTTGTCACACATACTTCTTCATTACTTCCCCTAATGATATGCATCCACACGGGGCCTTGGCACGCATACTTCATCATTACTTACCCTAATGATATAAAACCACACAGAGCCCTGGCAGACATACTTCATCATTACTTACCCTAATGATATACAACCACATAGAGCCTTGGCAAACAAACTTCATCATTACTTACCCTAATGATATACAACCAAACAGAGCCTTGGCACAAATTCTAACTCATTACTTACTCTAACGATATAAAACCACATAGAACCTTGGCCTACAAACTTCATCATTACTTAACCTAATGGTATACAACCACATAGATCCTTGGCATGCATGCTTCATCATTACTTACCATAATGATATGCAATCACATAGAGCCCTGACACACATACTTCATCATTGCTTACCATAATGATATACAACTACATACAGCCTTGGCACACATGCTTCATCATTACTTACCCTAATGATATACAACCACATAGAGCCTTGACAGATATACTTCATCATTACTTAACCTAATGATATACAATCACATAGAGCCTTGGCACAATTGCTTAATCCTTACTTACCCTAATGATGTTCAACCACACAGATCCTTGGCACACAAACATCATCATTACTTACCCTAATGATATACAACTACGTAGAGCCTTGGCACACACACTTCATCATTACTTACCCTAATGATTAACAACCACATAGTGCCTTGGCACACAAACTTCATCATTACTTACCCTAATGATATACAACCACATAGAGCCTTGACAAACATACTTCATTATTCCTTAACCTAATAATATACAACCTCATAGAGCCTTGACACACAAACTTCATCATTGCTTACCCTAATGATATACAACTATATACATCCTTGGCACACATACTTCATCTTTACTTACCCTAATGATATACAACCACATAAAGCCTTGGCACATATACTTCATCATTACTTACCCTAATGATATGCAAACATATAGAGCCTTGGCACACATACTTCATCATTGTTTACCCTAATGATATACAACTACATACAGCCTTGGCACACATACTTCATCATTACTTACCCTAATGATATACAACCACATAAAGCCTTGGCACACATACTTTATCATTACTTATTCTAATGATATACAACTACATACAGCCTTGGCACACAGGCTTAATCCTTACTGACCCTAGTGATATACAACCACATAAAGCCTTGGCACACATACTTCATCATTACTTACCCTAATTATATACAGCGACATAGAGCCTTGACAGACATACTTCATCATTACTTAACCTAATGTTATACAACCACATAGAGCCTTGGCACAATTGCGTAATCCTTACTTACCCTAATGATGTACAACCACACAGATCCTTGGCACACAAACTTCATCATTACTTACCCTAATGATATAGCACCACATAGAGCCTTGACACATATATTTCATCATTTCTTACCCTAATGATATACAACTACATACAGCCTTAGCACACATACTTCATCCTTCCTTACCCTAGTCATATACAACCACATAGAGATGACACACACAAACTTCATCATTTCTTACCGTAATGACATACAACCACATAGAGCCTTGACACACATACTTCAACATTGCTTACCCTAATGATATACAACTACATACAGCCTTGGAACACATTCTTCATCATTACATATCCTAATGATATACAACCACATAGAGCCTTTGCACACAAACTTCATCATTACTTACCCTAATGATATACAACCACACAGAGCCTTGGCACACATACTTCATCCTTACTTACCCTAATGATATACAACCACAGAAAGCCTTGACAAAGATACTTCATTATTCCTTAACCTAATGGAATACAACCACATAGAGCTTGGCACACATACTTTATATATACTTAGTTCTAATAATATACAACCCCATAGAGCCTTGGCACACAAACTTCATTATTGCTTATGCTAATGATATACAACTTTGTACAGCCTTGGCACACATACTTCATCCTTACTTACCCTAATGATATACAACCACATAGACCCTTGGCATGCATACTTCATCATTACTTACCGTAATTATATACAGTCACATAGAGCCTTGGCACACATACTTCATCATTACTTACCCTAATTTTAGTACCATTCATTAAGGTTTACTTTCCATCATCATAACCTGAGGATCCTTGAATGATTCATTGTCCATTCTACATTTTACAAGAGTGTCTTATGTGCACAGCACAGATACAGTCTCACTTGTGTAATACACATTAATGACAGCATAGCTGAACCAAGTCAGCAGTATTTATGTATTAGTCGTCATAAGACTGCACTTACTCATTCATATAAAAAACATGGCTTTGTTCAAAAACTTCAAAATCTCAGTATATTTTCTGACATAAAGTGAGAAACTAATCCTATCTACCCAGTGCTGTCACACCGGAGGAGCCAGTTGTGCATGCAAACTCATTACATCCGAGTTACTGTTCCAGCTGCATTTGCAGTTAACACCTACTGCCACCTCTAGACATCAAATATTGCTTTTTCATATCTGCATCAATAATTCCAAAACCATGCTACATACAAGGTTTTAAAATATTTCATCTTAAAGCCTAAACAATGATAAACTCAATTGCATTAATATTTGCCATTTATGTAGTTCAGGTAAACAGATATTAACTGTCTTTTTATGATATTAATTTATATAATTTTTTCCATTTTTCTTAATATCTCAATAACCAAGTAACATAGACAGAACACCTTAGTCTCATATGAAAGCTGTCAGTTAGATGAATAAAATGCCGCTGACAGTATGAGTGGTTGCAGAGATATTGTAAGTTGTTTAAAAAATATTACAAATGTAATTGTAACTGTGTTTACTGTGACTTATAGAATTCGGTTTAAGACCTAGAACCTAAAGCATACTGTTTGTGTCTTTCGGCTTTTCCCAGTTAGGGGTCGCCACAGCAGAACTCCGGTCCGCTAATGATTGGCAGTAGATTTTTATGTACTGGCTTGCTGGGCCTAATGCAAAATCTTCAACGAAGGAATGCCCATTCACGCATGTCACTACACAGAAGACACTCTAACTGAGAATCGAACGCGCAACGTCTAACTGTGAGGCAACAACACTACCACAGCACCACCACCACAGTCTTAGAACCTAAAGCATACTATTACATACTACCACTATAAAATAGTTTGTGCTGAAGAGTTTCCCATTTTATACTTCTTTTATAAACCTTATGGTTCCAGAGATATGAACATTTGTTTGAAATGTGAGCTCATTGCTAGATTCTGTCAAAGGGCTTAGGCTCCAACCATTGGAAGTTGCAGTGCAAACTTCCTGAGCTCCATTGAAATGAATGAGTGTGTTCTCTAGAGTGTGCAACTAGATAGATAGGGAGCTCTAACTTCACAGCAGTCAACGTGTGTGTGCGTGAGTGTGTGTGTGTGTGTGTGTGTGTGTGTGTGTGTGTGTCTGCATGTGTGTGCGTGCGTGTGTGTATGTGTGTGCGTGCGTGTGCATGTGTATGTGTGTGTGTATGTGTGTCTGTGTGTGTGTGTGTGTGTGTGTGTGTGTGTGTGTGTGTGTGTGTGTGCGCATGTGCGTGTGTGCGTGTGTGTGTGTTTGTGTGCGTAGGCTATGTACAGAATCATATAAATATGATCTCATGTACTGCTGCCCTCACTGATCTAGTGGCCTGGACAAAATTTTACATGGCAGGGTGAATTCACATCAGTGTCTGACCCTTCTCCTAATGTCATAATGTCTGTAACACAGTATTGTCATCTCCTATAAAGTGCATTCTCATACTGTAGAATTCAAGCTTTTGTGGTGGCACTTGCATTAGGTACTATTTCCTCTAGATCATGTAACTAGATAGGTAGAGAGTTCTAATCTCACAATAGTCAGCTTGTGTCTGTCATAGTAGATGCCCATTGTAGGATTAATTCAAACTGTACTCATTTGTCTCCCACTGGTGAGAAACACTTACATGGTCAGATCAATCCCTTATCCCCTTTTTAATTTGTCAGCAAACACATACTGTCTGCAACACACTGATGAGGTCATCATTTCAATAATACACTCTTACACTACCAAAGTCAGACCTTTCCTGTGATGCATGCATATAACACACTGGTGTGTAGATTCTGTCAGTCGACAGGTAGGGAGATCAACTATAGCAGTGACGGTCTTCTAATTGTGTGTGCATGAATGTAAATGGATGCAAGAGTGTTTTGCAGCTCTTAGTACTGACAACATTTAGAATCCCACATAGCTGTGGAAGTCATTTTGGAACACACATATCCTTTGCATGACACAGCTGTTATCCTTTCAAACATGCAGTGTGGCTTACATGCACTCAGACTACTCCTGTAGCATACGTGTACAATACATTTGTGTGCAGTTTGTGTCAGTACATAAGTAGGAAGCTTGAATACAGCAGTGAGATTCTCCTGACTGCGTGTGTGTGAATTACACCCTTTAGTAGTGATACAATCTAGAATCCCACATAGTTGCTGAAGTCATAGCACATAGCTGTTGAAATCATTTTTGCATATGCAAATCATTTGCATGACACAGCTAATATTATCTCTTCAATGATGCAGTTTGGTTCACATGCACTCAGACTACTCCTGTGAAACGTGTTTACACTTGCATGTAGAGTGTGTCAGCAGATAAGTAGGGAGTTCAAATGCAGGAATGACTGTCTTCTGTGAGTGTGTGTTTCTTCCTCTTATTGCGCAGAACAGACTGCAAATACATATATGAGTGCTTTACATGTACATGTGCGCACGCGCGCGCGCACACACACACACACACATATATATATATATATATATATATATATATATATATATATATATTATATATATATATATATATATATATATATATATATATATATATATATATATATATAGTGTGCTTGTGCTGTCTAACCACTTTTTAGCAGAAACATCAAGGTAATACACAATGGTGATGTCATCTATTGAAATGTATGTGCAGTGTCTCAGTTGTAAAATAATCTTGAGTTTCACTTGTATTTCAGCAAACCTTCATCAGTTCGTGATGTTAGGTATATAGTTCAAGTCAGCATTACTGCTTAGAGTTAGTGTACATGTTAACAGTGTTGTCAACCACATCTGCTATGTTCATATGTAGATGTTTCCTCTTACAAGAGTTTATGCTAAACATCCTTTTGAAAGGCTTTATTTAAGACTGATGCTGTCATCTTCTTTAGTTAACATTTGTTTATTTAATTTGCATACCAGGAAAGTCTGACTGGGACAGAGCCCATTTTCAGCAGAGGCCCAGGGAGAAATGCTCCAGGCATATGTGTTTGGAATGCGGGAGGAAGCTGGAGCACCTGGAGGAAACCCACACAAATGCTGGCAGGACATACAGACTCTGCATAGAAGGCACCCCAGTTGAGAATCAAACCACAGAACCTCTCGATGCGAGGTGACAATGCTAACCGCTGCACCACTATGCCACCCTCATGAACAGATCATCCTTCCTTACCAGTTATAGTCAGATGTCTCCTCCGGACTGAGGATATGAGATGGTGTAATATATTTTTTGTCTAAGTAAGGCATGTGTTCCAATACAGGATTATATCCAGATTGTACGGAATTGCTGTTCTACTACCACAGTGACAACATCAGGGGCCACAGGTGGGTATAACTAGCATCAGGCAATGTTGTCTGGCATACAGCAAGAATCTTTTTAAGTAATTATAGGGACATATATTCCTTGATTCATACACATGATGTAATGTTTTCACATAACCACACATATGACAATTGGCAATGCACTTATACCATGGCACATTCATTGATCCCACCATAGGACTGATTTTCTTAATGCTTAAGCAAGTGTTCCCAGCTGGCACTCAGTGACTGTAAGCATTTGTGTCCTTAACTGTTCTGCAGGAGTTACATCCTCTCCAATTATACTGTGTATGTATAGAGTGGCAGAGGCCTCCCTCTCCATTTTATCAGATAAAAATTATGAACATGTAAAATGCAGCTGATTTAATGACTTCACATAGGTGGAGTTCAACAGCTCTAATAGTTCCACTGCAGTGCATGAGATTAATTGCCATAGTGTTAGTCGGAGGAGTTGTGCAGCTTGATGTTCAATTCTAGCATTGTGATCAGTCACACAACAGCCATTACATCACATCAGTCTTATCCCTCGGTATGTTGCATCAACACATGTGAATGTAGATTTGGATTTTATGGCAGTAGACATCTGCCCTGCCAATGACATGGTGAGAGCACTATTGTGGCACATACATTGATTACTGAGGTGTACACCATTGTGCTCCAGTTCTCGAGTAGCATGTGTACAAAAATACAGAGAAACTTTGTTGGCCAAGAAACATCAATATAGGACTGATCACAATTGTTGCACATGAACATATTGAACTAATCCCCATCAGTCTGACATGTTGGTATGAATTTCATTATCTGGGATCATTTTTTTAAATTCACACATTAATGTCAGTTGTTTGTGACAATAGTCATAGCTACCTCATGTGGCAGATGAAGACAATCCACAGCTCTGTGGAATGCATCACATCATAGTATGGTGTTTGCATCTGTTCTTGTCTGTCTGCGCAATAACTGTGTCAGGCAGGAGTGCCTTAGATAGGGGTATTACTTATGTCACACTCAGCTCTCACATTTATAACACCACATAATGGGAGGCAAAACCATAAGAATATTAAAGTGCATAATTCCCTTCAAGGGTGGTCCTCCTACATGTGCTAGGCCTATTTCTGTGATGTAAAATGTTAATACACAGCTCAGTGTTAGCACTGATCAAATGGGTTAAACTCTTGCAAAAGGAGATTGTGGCTTCTGAGCCATTCATATTCTCCAAAATGTTATATTAGTGAAATGTATGCTATGCAAATATGCCATAATGTATGTACTGTCCTTGCTGTCATCTCAACTCAGCATGTTAATGGCATTCATATCTCATGTAATCCCCACTGTTTCAATGTTAGCTTGTGCAACTGTCACATCCTATAATATCATGTCTTCTTCTATTTAACTATATTTTCTCAGGAAGTGTGACCAAAATTAATTATTATGGCATGCATACGGCACAATGTTATTATTACAAAATTGTCTTTATGGCATAAGTACCTTTAAATCAATTATCTTACCACAGTTTGAACATTAGCCCTCCCCTCTTACATAATTTTGTAAACATGTTTTTGATTTCTAAGCACATTGGCCTCAGTATACTTTTTCTGCCTGGTAAGCCATCAGTTGTAGTTGCTCTTTCCATTTACCATCCCTTCCTACTTATTTTTGTAGTCATCTGTTTCATTTATGTCCACATTGTACTTTCCTGCCTGGTACAGCTTGCATTTTTTGCCCTCCGTATCTCTTCCTGCTGTCTGCACAAGCACGCTTAACACGTTTGCGCATAGGCAGGCTTGTTGTTTTACTGTATGTGCTTGTGCTACTCAACACACTTTCATGGCTGCCAGTACAGATGTTGGCCATGAAAATGTGCTTGTGTTTACGTTAGGGTGGTGAGCAGCATGCATATGTGATTGGTGCTACTGCTCATCACTCTTACATGTAAACATCTTACACAACTGTTCATGAATCTTAGGCAACATCTGTAAAAAGGCATCAATGAGGCTGACAGTTAATTTTGTAAGAAATGAGTAAAAATCATGCTTTTATTACATGATTAGCTGGAGGTCAGTGCAGAACAAGCTGTTAATGATGAGTCATGATCTGTAGTTTCCACTTTTATAACACTAACATAACACAGAACAGCACTATCACATGTGCTAAATGATGCAACAAGTCTGTGTGCAACACAAACAGTATTGAGCATATTACTCAGAGAAAGACACATGCAGTTTGGATAAAAATTCCAACACAGTCACTCCAATGCATAATGCCATAATACTGATTACAAGAAATACATTAATGTCACCTAATGAGAAATTGTCATTAATAGATGCTCTTTTAGTAATTTCATGTCACATGGAAAAGTGTAATGCTATTATCTAACCAGAAGAGATATCTTTGATATCATGTGATTAGTCCACAAAGGATAACTTAAAAATAGGGGCAAGTGCAACATTTACTAACTGAAACAAAGTATCTTATTAAAAGGCAAATCTCTAAAATTGCATAGTTGCATACACTCTTCTTGAAGTTTAGCAAAATGTTTAATATGTGTTCTTTTCTGAAACAGGACTCATGCCTCTCAACTCTACAGATTCTTGCAGAATGTCCCGCTTTTTGCCTTATATTTATGGTCCATTTTCATAAAATTATGGATTTCTGGCAAATCACTGGGAAGTCGTTAAATATTAAAGTCAGAAAATATTGACAGACTTTTGAGTTTCAGAATTCATACTCATCAGAAAAATTCATGCTAACACACAGTCTGCTATGCTATCAACTTTCTAAGTTTGTGAGAGCAATATTTAAAAAGTGTCCCTATTTTTGGGCCTTTGTCCCCCATTATTTATGGCTTTGTCCAGATTTCTTTCTCTAAGAGGTTGAGAGGTATGAGGACAGTCCAAGTACACACCATTACAGAAGACATGATTTGCAATATTGTTACACTGAGGACACCCCAAGTGCACAAAGTTACTGAGGACATTACCTGCACTATTCTTACATTGAGGACACTCCAAGTACACACAGTGACAGAGGACCTTACTTGCACTATTGTTGCATTGAAGACACCCCAAGTGCACAAAGTTACTGAGGACACTCCAAGCACACACAGTTACAGAGGACATTACTTGCACTACTGTTACACTGAGGACACTCCAAGCACCCACAGTTACAGGGGACATTACTTGCACTACTGTTACACTGAGGACACTCCAAGCACACACAGTTACAGAGGACATTACATGCACTACTGTTACATTGAGGGTACTCTAAGTGCACATAGTTACAGAGGACATTACTTGCACTATTGTTACATTTTTTGCAAACCTGTAACTGATGCCACATTGTCTACGGCTAATGCTACACATGCTGTTCATTGAAGCTGCTGCTGTTATACTTCTGATTTAAGAACATTTCAAATTCAGAAGTGACTGCTGTTTAAGATTAAACAAGATGACTTCCTTAGACACTGAATAGCATCTTAAATTACAGCCTAGTTTGTCTGCATCTCAGTTTCATAAGGACCATATCAACTACATGTAAACATGTCATTTTGACATATAAAAGTGGAAATGTGGAGCATACTGAAAAATGATGGTCCATTCATATTTGAGTTCCTTTACTAAAATCCTAGGGGAAAAAGTGGCATTTAAAGAAATAATATAGTAGTCTCCTCTCTAATATAATTTACAAGGTTATCGAGAAGAAATGATGCAATGAGTGTAGATAGACTGACAGACAGACTGACTGACAAACATTCCAAAGTCTGTCATCGCCTGCAAAACTCCCTTCTCAATTTTTATCACAACTTGAGTTTTAGGCCCACTCACCCATCCCGCCACTTCTCAGCATCCAATACTTGAGTGAAAGCCTGACTCCATGGTGCAGATGGAGGGGGCCCTGACTGTGACTCAGGGGGTCCAGAGTTCAGTTAGTGGCCCATGAACTTGAGCAGCAGGCACAGAGAAGGGAATAAAGGGTTCAAGCCCACTTGCCTATCCAGATGGGGTAGCAAGGGTTTGTGTGCAATTTGGGGCACACTAGATTTTGCAATTTCCATGACAGAGACCGGAGGAAACCATTACTCATGTTGTATGGGAAAGGACAGGGTTGCTTGAAAGGACTACACGCTGTGCAGTGAAGGGAAGTCTTCTGCAGACAATGCATTGTACATTCCCTCCCTGATGTCTTGTTGGGTGCATCCAGTTACTGCTGAAAGAAAAACAAGAAAAATCCTTGAACTGCCCATGATGGCTGTCTAAATGATTGCACCTCATAGGCAACCCACACCCCAGGGATGGAGAACAAATGGGCTGATTTATTGAGGAATGGGACTTTTGACTGACAAGCATAAGGGGCAAAGAGTGGCAAAAAAACTCTAGTATGATCTGAAACTTTATCTTTCTGTCTTATCTGGTAAATTTGTACTAGATATGTGAAGATTATGGCAATCCATATGCTAAGTACCCTTCCTCTAGAAGCATAATTAGAGAACTCAGTGCTCCTTAAACCTTGAGAATTTAATGAAATGAAGATATAATACTCTATGTGTTAGCTCTTCCATGACAAATGGCAGACTGGCCACAGGCCTGTGACCTAACGCTCAACTATGGTGGCAGACAGCTGCATTTGCTATCCTTAGTCAAAGCATTCCAACAGCTTCTTCTTTGGCTTCTGAAATCCAGACTGAATATCTTAACGAGTGCTACTGCAGAAACTAGACTGCTTCTAAACAAGACTTTTCTGCAGCCTGTACTAACTCATGGCACTCTGAATATTTTAATTTTATGTCCTTAAAGTGGACTGCTCAAGTTTGAAAGCATCTTTCTTTTACAATTAAATTTCCCATTGAACTGCTCATGATAAAGTTGCAAGTGATTTTGCAATAAATAAAATTTATAATGTGCTGCCTGATGTTTTGTTTCACTCTTTACTAGTTTTTTCCCTCTATAATCACATCCACAAAATTATATCATGGTAGGCAGTGGGCAGTGATTTACATACAGCAAGGTATTACGGGTAATCAAAACCAACTTACCTCTATAGAGGAGCTACTTCTTATTTACATTGTGGTTGTACTACTACATAGTCACTTCTTAATCTTCAGTGTGAGCTGTCCCATTTGCAAGAACAGTTTCACAACTTGAATTTCTAGGAAGTAAAAAGTTATGCTTAGTGCATTTAATCTGGAAATACAGTCAGTATTCTACATAATAACATATGTAGTAAGGCACAGTGGTTTTAGACTGTCACGGCAGAGGTTATCTGCTCTGAGAAACATATTAATTGGCCATCCTTAACAACAAAATAAAATGGCAAAAGCAGCATACGTTTTCATAAAAAAACTGTAGAATTTGGTATTATATAGTCAGGAGGTTATATTCATCTCTAAAGGTCTGTTACATTTGCTTTAGATTATTTGCACCTTAACTATTCTACACAAATAGTAGTTATGTTAATTTCTCACTTACCTATGCTTTATTCAACAATCACACTTCCATTATTCCCACCAGGAATGTTTCTTTATGCACTCAGGCTGTAGCACATAGCTATTCTAGGGGCTAATTATCTGGCCTGTGGCTTCAATTTTAGGTTTACTCATTTTGTCATTGCTTAGGACACCTGAACTTGCACTTATAGTACAATTCTAATATTACAGTGCATTTTCATGGACATAGTAAACACAACTGTTTCTTTCATGTACATATTCTGTGGAACAAATCAGAACCACAGATTGAAACAGAAATCAATGCAAGTATGATTAATCAGAACAAAAATGAACATTTATTTAAATTAAAACAAACCATATTCACATATTTTCATTTGCAAACATTATATATCACTTATAATCCTGTCATTGTCAGTCAAACATTATATAGCTCATTCAGCTCCTGCCTTCCCTTAAACCTCATTCCATTCCTCCTCCAAAACATTTTTCTGTATGTATTGTTCCCATAATTCCCATTTTCTCTACTTAATTCCCTCTTACCTTTTTTGAAAGATCTCACTTCTAGTTGTTTTATCTCTGCTACTATATTCACTAAGTCTAATACAGTTAGTTTAGACTTTGATTTCCATTTTCTAGTACTTGCCTTTGGGCAGCCACCAGAATTAAACTCAACAAGGCCTTACTATGTCTAGGCAATTCAGAATATGTATCACAGCTCAAAAAATAATTTCCTTAGTTACACCAATTTGCTCACAAAGTATTATTGATAAAGTCTGCCAACACATTACACTCCCAAAAGTATGTTCCCAGTTGTTTTTTTTTTCCCTGTCACAACTCCAACATTTGCAATCTATCTGAGGAAACAAATCTTTGGAGTCTACTTCAGGTATAAAAATACCTATGCAAACAGATCCAGGCAAAGATCCTAAATCTGCTAGACTTTTTTGCATATTTGGGAGCCAGACATATACCCCATTTTTTGTTTGTGAATTGCTTATCTGATCTCTCTTCTCAATCCTTTCTAACCTCCTCTGATTGATTCCTATAGATATCATGCAATATTTATATGCCTTACTAATTATCCATTTTTAACAGTAACCTTTCTAGATTCTATAGCATTTAAAGATTCCCTGTAGGCTACTCTGTGTTTTATTAGCAAAAAGCCATCAGTGTTTGTGCTATAAACCTTGAATTAAAGGTTTTAAATCAAATATTTATAAGCAAAATAAGAGTAAAAAAGAAAAATACTATCCACACTGACAAGTTTGAATAGGGTTTATGGTAACTGGGAAGAGACAGTAATGGAACACTGGAAAGGTTGCAGGTCGGTGGGGCTGGTTGATTACCATGCCTAGGGCCCATCTGACAATGATTGACCTCTGGTTATATATGCACCAGTTATAGATTACCCATAATACTTTGTTTTAATGATGCAAATGTATTTTCTAGTGATCATGTGCTAGTAGTTTTTCATTTCCTTTGTAGACTTCTGATACTTATATAGCTGTTGTATCAGTCATGTTTATATGTGCTGTTATGTGAGAATTGTGATTTCTACCATCCTGTATATGTCTGCAGCACAACTATTCGATGTATATGCTATGAGGTGTCTCTCATTACAATCATATCTCAGTACTTTTCAGTAATGAATACAAATCGGGCAATGATGGTCTTTTAAATGAAGCAAGTAAGTAGCAAGTCATGTCTGAAGATTCAAAACTTGGATCTTATGGTCAAGGCTTTTTGAAGTTTGAAGTTTTGAAACTTCAAGCTTCTGAAGGGAATCTGAAAAAAAGATTCAGCATGAGTAACAGTAAACTTCTCTTCCACAGAAACTCACATTCATTGAAAATACACGTGGCCAGTGGCACACTGACAGTTCTTTACTATAATCTTGATCTGATGAAGTAATATCTGGCCAAGACTTAACATCTTGTGCTTTCTTTTTACACTTCACAATTCCAGAATGTTCTTCATGTATTTTCTTATACATTTTGTCAATATGCCCATTAGGCACCATTATTGAGTTAGGTTTCAAGAGCAGACCTTGTACATGGCCTATCTCATCACAAAATGTGTATCACTATTTGTATCAGAATGTTTTTCTTCTTACCTGATTATCCTGGCATCACCATGTCTCTTAGCAACAGAAATTATGCATTAAATTGTGCACATCTTAAAAACTGTTGTAGCCTTTCATAACATACTTATAAGTAGGGAATGATTGACAACATTTCTAAGTCATGATTCAGCAGTTCTTTTTTGCTTTCTGTTAGTCAAGCACTTCTCAATGCATTTCCATTCCGTGTTTATATACTAGTCAACAAAATTCTTTGCAGATGTAAAGGAGCATTATGTAGAAGTTTCACAAAAATCCTGTAACACGGAGAAGGGTCAGTCCCAGAACTAGCGTGTCTCCAATACACAGTACACTATAGCTGGAAGTTTTTATTTTGAATCTGAGCATATCTCATTGCTGATTCAGTCAATTCTCTAGAACCATAAGCAAGTGTCTGTCCTTCTTGCACTAACACGTGTGATACCAGGCTAATCAACATCCCCTTGTAACACAATTGGCTTTGCCACATCATAATTCCAAAGAGTTGGAAATTTTGGATGTAATTTCTTTAGCATTGCAAACCATTTTTATTTTTATTTTTCCTGTTCCTAATGTATTGTATGCCTTTCCTCTGCAATCCTCCTAAAACAACTTTAACAAGTTAGGAAACGTTGAATAACTTCAGAATCATACTAAGAAGTATAAATGCAGCTTATTTATCTAGTGTTTTCACATTCAAACTACAGGTCTCGCATTCTCTGGATCAGGTTGTACACCTGATGTGAGAAAACGTGTTCCATACATTTAATAATAATCACACATATTTGGCATTTCTCCCTGCTCAGCTTCAGATTTCTTTCCTCCAACCCTTCTAGCAATTTTCTCATGAAGTCATCACATTGTTTAGTGTTACTCCAAACCAATACACCATCAATGATTTTTACAATACCTTAACACCTTCTAGTCCCCAAGTTATCTGCGCGACAGCCCTTTGAAAGACTAAGTGCTGATGAAATGTCAGATGAAATTCTCAGTAGTCTCTGTCTTCTTAATTGATTGCAGAATGTATGCAGCTTTTATCTGTCTGGATCAAATTTACTTTCACAGAAGTCTTGCTTAACATCAGGTAATGATAAATATTTAACTTTAGGTATCATGAGCACATCCTCTACAACAGACTTACATTTATAATGCTCCCTTAGAGTTGATGTCATCAGAATTTGTGGGGCGATGTATATTCTAATTTTGCCTAAACTAAAGTCGTCATACTGTTCAGCCATAGGCTTATTAAAGCTTCTTTTGCTATCACACTTAAAAAGCTCCATATGCTTTAACTTTTTCTCACTTATTTGCATTAATGAACATGAAATGCTCTTGGTGCATTTACAACTAGTGAAATCTCTTTCATTTAAAGTTATACTGACCCAGAATGCAACCAAGTGTTGTGAGCACATCAACACGACTTTCAAAAATATGAGACATTCATTTTTGTTTGTTTTATTCTTTACAGCTTTCCTGATTGCACTGAGTTTGCTTTGCGACTGCAATGTTTGAACAAGTCAGATGCTTGGCCTCATTCACACACTAATCAGCTATTTTGTGAATCTGTGAATCATGTCCTGTACCACTATCTGAATTTTTGCTTTCACAAATCTGCAGTTTAGCTCTACAAGACTTTGGTTTATAAATTTCAGAATAATTGCTTTCACTAGTGGTCTAAGTCTGCAACTACAAACTGTATATACATTGAGTCACATGTAGTTGTTCATAACTCATTCATCCCAATAAAATGAGTTGTTGTGATGCAATTTAAAATAAAAGGTTGCAATACCCATTTTTACAGTACAACACCGTTCTTTTAACACATCAGTATTAGCGTATGCCTAAAATAAATCTATAATGCAAATTCAGAGCCTTTTCTTAGCCTTGTAAACATACCTTTCAACTTCTTAGAGCAGAAAAATCTGGACAAAGTTATACATAATGCGGGAACAAAGGCCCAAAAATAGGAGAAATTTTAAATATTGCTCTTACAAACTTAAAAAGTTGATAGAATGACAGGTTCTGCATTAGCATGAATTTTCTGAAGGGTATGAAGTCTGAATCTCAAACATCCTTCATTATTTTCTGACTTTAGTCTTCAATAAGTTGCCATAAAACTACAATTGAATAATAAAAAAAGACCAAATAATATGAGAAAAAAATCTGGAGATTCTGTGAAAATCTGAACAATCGATAGGTATGCTTGCAAACTGAAATCATTGAATGCATTGTTTGTCAAGATATTAAATTCTGTACCAGTACCAAGTTTATTATTAACACTCTCTTTTTCAATGTAATTTTACCCGCATGCATTCTGGCATTCAAGTATCTTCCCACACACATATATCTATTCATTTGCTTTAATCAGGTTCCTTAACCCAGGGATTTCTCCCAGTATTAGGGTGAAAACTGCTGGGGGGAAGCTGTCCATGTGGGTGCTTTGTACCATCACCAGTATCCTGGCAGTGAGGTAGTATGTTATGGCCTAACTCAACCCAGACAGTAGAAGGGGAGATCAAATTGTTGATGGCTCATAATGCCTTCTCTATCCAAAGGCATGCTACTGAGCAACCATTTTGAAGGCTGCCACGTATCATTGGCTTGGTCAGCCTGAAGCACATCCCCATGCTGCATATTTGTATTCTAGTCCCTCATCCAAGGGGACCTATTCAGTATACATATGGCTATGCACTGTACTCCACCATGGATAGACACACCCATCCTGTTCTGCCTGCACTGTCAAGCACCTGAGCCACTAAATGTACATAGGCTGCCACTGGCTAAGGCAAAATAGATGTTTTGCTGTTAAAACACAGTTTTAAAGTCGAGTGATTTCTTTTAGGCAATACTAATGTACACCTGACTTTCTGAAGTTACAGTATTTGTGGCATACACATCAATCAGATTCAGAAACAAATTATGCCTGCATTTTATTTAGTGACTGAACTATCTGAATTTCTATTTGCATCAATTAGATGCAAAACCTTTCTCTCCTCAATAGTTTTCTTTAATTTACACAGTTTTAAAAATTATTCAGTAAGTTTTTTGCATTATTTATTAAAAGTATGACAAGACTTGTACCTATGATTGTAATCACACCTGATGAGCATCTGGTCAACTTATCCCCCTTCATTTCTGCTAGTCTGTCATGGCTTTGCTTCCTGCTGTTCACTACCTTGTGGTTTCTGCACTGTTTTGCATTAGTGCATCCAGCAACAGATCTTTTTTTTCTTCATTTTACCTTTTTGCCTCAGTTTAATCCTACACCAGTCCATGTTTCCTGTAAGTTCCCTCACTTCAGTACTTGCTTTTTTCACAACTTTATCGTATATTAAATTTATTTCAACAAAATGTGCTTCTCAGTTTATTTTCTATGTCACAAGTAATTCTTTTTCTGAGTAATGAATAATACAGTCAAACTAACTCTCATTCCTTAACTCAGTGTCTTATCGCAGTCATGTGCACATCAATACACATGCGACCTTTGATATATGGTAGAAAATAAATCACAGTACCATTTGAATCTTTCTTTTATGACTGCTAAGTCAGTCAGCTCTCTTTAGTAAGATTAAATCATTACTTTCTTTGCTTCATCCCCAGCAAGATGAAGTATCCTGTTTTTTGCTTATTTTTACTAGTTATTGCTTTAGATATTTATAGCACGTTTATTGTCTGCTACATACTTTTTACTGTATGTTATAGCTATAAACTAATCTGCATGGTTGCACAAAAATTTTTTGCCTCACAGGGCCTGATAAATAAGGTTTTTACTGTCACACTGTTTGTAAAACATTTCTAGCTAGTTTCACTGTGTGTGAGGTATTAACTGGAAATTTTCTCCACTTGTTAAATATCTGTTTGTGTTTCTTTGTTCTGATTTCCTGCCAAGGAGTGTGTCATATAACTGGTTTAGTTTCCCACCCACCGTCCTTATTGGTATGCTGTTCTTATACTTGGTGGCTTTGCAGTTGCCCGCCCCTACTGTAAATTTGATGTGGGACACTCCTCTCAGTCTAGTGTCATTAGCTCATTCTTCGTAATACAAAGAGAGCATTTGAGAAGGCCAACCCACTTAGGCTCTTAACCTTGAATTATCTTCTGCTCCTCCTTTCTCCCTTTCCACTTTACAAAAAAAAAAAAAAACTTTGCTACAATCTCCCTATGTTCTGACTGAGTGTGCTTCTCAGCTGTTAAGTATATTTTTGACACTTTTAACTGTTCAGAGTTGTATTGAATAAATTGCATTTATTTAAACTGTACTTGCTTTAATACTGCCTCACACTCAAGTGTGCTAGCTTGCACTGCACTTGAATTGTTTTTAGTGCTGTTTTAGCTGTTTTTCTGTAAAAAAAAATCTAAGCTTGTTTCCTGCCTTTCCTGTAACAAGTCTAGTCCAATTGGCTAAGTTTCTAGTGTCATTCTAAGGGGATCCAGTATCTGTCTGCCTAGAATGACATGAATGACAGACCTCAATGCTTTGCCAGTGATGGCCTGCATCTGTCACCCTTGGTCTTCCTGATACTGGCCAAGGCTCTTGCCACCCCTATAGTGCCTTTTTTAGATGATGTTCCAAAGACCAAATTACCACTGTAACAGCTATAAACAAATGCAATCTGAGGGTCATGCTGCTCAGTGCTAGAAGTCTAAATCTCAAAATGCACTCGCTCGAAGCACTCCTTAAAATGGAGAACATTGAGATTTGTGTAATAATAGAGACCTGGTTCAAAGAAGCAGAAGTACTCCCTGTACTACCAGGCTATAACTCATTTCACACCGTTCGGCCCCAGAACTTGGACTGAAACTCCAGAGGCAGTGGTGTTTCCATATTCATAAAGTATGTGCATACCTCCAGACTGGTAGCCCAACAAAACGCATCTGAGATACTTCAGGTGCAGCTAATATTGGGTAAGAAAGTGATTTCAGGTCATAGCCTGCTATAGGTCCCCAACCGTGTCCCAAGACTCACACTCCACATTCCTAAGCACCCTGGAGAATATTAAGGTCCAACCTAACACTCTCATACTGGGCAACTTCAACTACCCCTCCATTAACTGGGAAAACTACTCATGTACCAATACACTTGCACAATGCTTTCTGGAATTCATTAATTCCAATGCCCTGGACCAGCTCATTCTTTCCCCTCACTAGAGGTAGCAACATCCTTCACCTGGTCATTACTAACATGGGTGACTATTGCTCTACACCAATAGTCAACTCCTCCCTGGTAGATCCAACCACAAACTAATCACCTTGGAAATCCACATCCCTCCCACCATCCCCACCACCCCCACAAAGGTAACCACCATGAAAAACTTCTCCAAAGCTAACTTTGGGCTCCTAAAAACATGGCACCCATGCAAATAGAGATCAGTTGCACCGCTGCCGAATCAAACACTAATGCACTGTACAAACACGTACACAAATGCATGGATCTCGCCATACCCAATAGAACCAACATGCTCTCCTCCAAAAAAAGAAGCCAATCTGGTGGTCCACTGCCATAAAAACCTCTACAACAGAAGGAGGAAACCAATGCAGAATAAGGTGAACTCCCAAGACTGGAAAAACTCCCCTATCAGCCTCAACAAAAAGTTGAGATCCCTCATCAAATCCTCTAAAGCTAGCTATGAAAACAGAATTGTAGCAGATAGTAAAGACAACCACAAGGCCTTCTATGGTTATGTAAAGAATTTCCATGGCAATACCCAGATTTGCTCTGAGCTACTGCACAATGGTACCTCCTATACTGAGCCAAAAGATATTGCCAATATACTGGCCGACAGATTCAGTGCCAATTTTACCCCCCCCAAGGGACCAGTCACAATACCAGTAGATTGCCAGACACCCAGTACTGCTGCACAGGTTAAAACAGCACTGTCCAAGGCCAAGAATACAGCTTCTATGGGACCTGACAATATCCCTGGCTGTGTTCTACATGAACTACAGAGTGAACTGGCAGCTCACCTGTGTCCCCTGTTCAGTCACAGCCACACCTCTGGCTTTGTCCCTATCGAATGGAGCACTGTTACAGTCATGCCTCTCCACAAAGGAGGAGCGACTACAGACCCTGGGAACTATTGCCCCATTAGCCTGATGAGTCTGATATGCAAAGTTATGGAACGCATCATCATGGACCTAATAAACAAGGAAATAGGGAATCTCCAAACTCTGGATCCCACACAGTTTGGTTTTGTGAAGGGTAGATCATGCCTGCTCAACTTGGTCAACTTCTTTGTGTCAGTCAACAGAGCTGTGGATGAAGCAAGGTGGTTCATACAGCCTACCTTGATCTGGCCAAGGCCTTTGATACCATTTCCCACTCAGGAATCATAGAAAAACTCACTAAGCCTGGCATCAACCCCTATATCACTAGGTAGATTGCAAACTGGCTCACAGGTAAAACTCACAGTGTGAAAGTAGCTGACTGCAAGTCAGACTGCCAACCAGTCACGAGTGGAGTCCTACAGGGTTCAGTCCTGGGTCCTTTCCTGTTTGGTATCTACTTCCCTGAAATCCAGGCCAAAGCAAAGGGTCTCTGGCTGACAAAGTTTGCAGATGATTGCAAGTTGGGAGCTATTATTACCTCTCCAAGTGATGTTGACATCCTACAGAAAGGCCTCACTGAGACCAACTACTGGTGTCAGAACCATGGCCTTAAGCTCAATGCCAAAAAATGTGTCATCATCCCCTTTGGAAAAACCCAGTTCCCATGAATTATCACATTGATGGTAGTCCCTTGAACACAGAAGGGGTTATAAGAGATCTGGGAACACAGTAACCTCTCTTTTGACCACCACATTGCCACTGTGGTCAGAAAGTCCTTCTATGTGGCACATCTCATTACTGAGGGTTTTGCATCCAGGAAGAAAGAGGTCATTGTCTCCCTCTACTCTTCCCTCATTTGGCCAATCACTGAGTACAATGCCCCATTTGGCATGTACCTCACTAAACACCTGCAACAACTGGAGAAGCTGCAAAAGTACCTCACAAAGAGGATCCTAGGCCTTAAACATTTGTCCTATATGGACAGACTAAAAAAACTCCAACTAATCTCTGTCTCATATTGCCTAATTAGAGGTGATCTCTGCTTGACTTACAAATCCATGTCTGACCCAGCTATATGAGAAATGCTATATCTAAAGAAATCCCAATCCCTCCACACCACACGGTCCAGAGACCTCAACCTCATTACAACCAACAGAACATGCTGGAGGGACAGGTTCATAACCCAGAGACTGCCAATGCTATGGAATAGACTTCCCATACATGTCAAGCAGAGCACCTCACTGGCCCTATTCAAGAGAAATCTTGATGAGTGGATGGGAAATAGAAAATTCACCCCAGGGATTACTCCAGTGGCCTTACTCGACAGAGGCACTGGGAACTAAGGTTGGGTGGCATGATGCCAGGGTAATCCTATGGGCTAGGCTTATTAAAGACTCCAGGGCCATTAGCCTAGTACACACCTATGATTCTATGAACCTATAAGAAATATGACATTTGTACGTCTGTGCTGTACTCAGCCATCAAAAGTAGAAACACACAAGATGGCAACAACCTTCCAAAAAAAGACAGTGAGTGTTTTTTTTTCTCTTTGTAGTACCAAAACATTTTCAGACTAGTACATTATGTAAAAGCAAGAAAAGTCAGATGACTAATATGTCTAAATGCCTTCCACACATTTAAACCAGCTACTACAGAGGCAGGGACTAAAGGTGGAGGTGTCTTGATTTACATCAAAAATAAATATACCTCAAGGATGTTCAAACAGGATGATGCAAATTTCCATAGGCAAACTCCTATACCACTTGTTTAGAAACTATAGGTCCCCTTGTATAACTCAAAAAACCCATAATATATTTAAGCTTATTGGAGGTACTCAACATCCAAGAGAATACTATATTAATGGGCAACTTTAAGTACCCCACTGTTTTTAAGTATCCCACTGTTAACTGGGAATCATATGCAACATCAAACATTCAGGCACAGAGATTCCTGGTCTTTGTAAACACAAATTTCCTGGAATATATTTTCAATACTCTGATAGGGGGTGCAAACATATTGGATCTGGTTCTGACTAATATGGGAGAGTGCTGCACACCCCCTAGTATAATGTTGTCTCTGGTAAGAACAAACAACGAGAAAGTTCTATGAAGTAAAACTAAAATCTGGAACCCAAGCTAACACTGGAACATTGAGAAACTACTCTAAGGCTTTCTACTATTAAGTGATAAGCTGGCAAAATATCAAGCCCCACTAAACCTAGACAACACTGCTGCCTACATGGAACTGTTTACAGAAACTAGACAACACTGCTGCCTGCATGGAACTGTTTACAGAAACCCTATACAAGCATTTTAATAGTTGCACAGTGGCAGCTGTATCTACCAGGAATAAAAACAGATCTAACTAAAAAAAAACCTTCCTGGTGAAATTAAAAACATTAATAGGCTGTTTTATAACAGAAGGAAGCAAATCTTTGCAAAAATTAGGAGGTGTAGTGTTCATCAGGATAATAGAGCTCTCATCAAACTAACAAACAAGTCAGAGGACAAATAAAGTCTACAAAAGATGGATGTGAGGTAAATCTGTCCTCCCAGACCAAGGACTACAACAAGACATTCTTTAGCTGGTTTTGCAACCTCAAAGGCAATACACAATTGTGTACAAACTGCATTGTTAATGGAGCCACCTACAGTGAGCCAAAAGATACAGTAAACCTACTGGCAGGCAAATTCAGCTCCAACATTACCCCTCTCTCCCCACAGCCATCCCTAACGAAATACCATCAAATATAACTTCCCCCAGCTATCCCTAGGGAACAAGACCTCAATGATCTCTCTCTCTCTCTCTCACTAAGGTTAAGTACACTGCATCAATGGGCCCCGACAATATCCCAGGCTGCCTTCTAAATAGCATGAAATATGACCTATCATGCTCTGTGGGATCATGATTTAACTGTAGCTTCCAAAAAGCCATCATGCATCATGAACAGAGAATAGCAACTGTCATCCCTCTACACAAAGACAGGCCATCTACAAACATTGGAAACTACAGACCCATAAGACTCACTAGTCTTTGGAAAGAATTACCAAATTACCACAGAAAAGATCACTAATGACATAAGAACCTTCAAGATGCCGGACGGAGACTAAGCTGGTTTCATCAAGGACAGTTAATGCCTACTCAACTTGATGGATTTCCTTTAATGATCACCAAAGCAATGGACACAGACAAAACAGTTTGCACTACCTACCTTGCCCTGGACAATTCATTTTACACAATACCTTACTCGGGTATTGTTCAAAAACTCAAAACATTAGGTATAAACCTTTATGTTTCCTAGTTGATAACGAACTGACTCACAGTCAGGACTCAGAAAGTTAGAATTGTGGAGTCCACCTGTACAAAGAGGCCAGTCACCAGCAGAGTCTCTTGGCAATTTGTCCTGGGACCACTGTTTTTTGGCATCTATTTCACTGAAGTGAAGACCAGTGTCAAGAGCCTCTGACTAGCCAAATTTGCAGATGATTGCAAATTAGAAGCAGTCATAGAATCCCCCACTCCAAGAAGGGCTGACAAAGACAAATAACAGGTGTGAGAGCTATGGACTAAATCTAAATGCCAAGAAATGCATAATAGCATCCTTTAGGAAGTTGGACCCCCCACCCCAGTAACTACCATATAAACAACACACCCCTAAGAGTTGACCCAGTAGTTAGGGACTTCGGGACGAGCATAGACAGTGACCTAGTCTTTGACCATCATATGTGAGGACATCATTCCATGTTACTTAACTTATAAAGAAAGACATGACATCTAGGTCCAAGAAGGTCATTGTTCCACTATATTCTGTACTTATCAGACCTATCATTGAGTACAATGCCCCCGTTGGTATGTACCTACCTAGGCACATCCAACAATTGGTACACCCAAAGAGATTCCTCACTAAAATATTATGTTCTGTGCAGACATCCTCAAATCCCTGTCCATCACTGTATTCTCTCCTACAGGCTGTTTATGGAAAATCAATGCCTGGCATACAAGGCATCTTCAAACTTCACTCTATTGGACCTCCTGCATATCCGCAAAATAAACAGCACATGACTTTCCCTTTCTAAAGATGTAAACCTTGTCTGTGATATAAATAGGACCTGATGGAGAGACAGGTATGCATCCCAGAACATAATCTTTCTGTAGAACAGGTTCTCAATCCCTGTGAAGCTTAAAAAGGCCCCAGTGGTTGTTAGCCTAGTACACAGCTATGAATCTGTAGGTGCCAATAACAATGCCACTTACTTGATATAACACATGACCAAGAAATGTGATTCATTTTCTGGCAGTATTTCCTCACAAACACATTGGGAAGCCACTTCTTTTCTTCAAATGTAAGTGATTGCATTAATATATACTTAATCTTCTCCAGGCTTAAGGTATGATGAATAACAAAGTACAAAGAATCAACATCTAATGTGGCCAGTACATCGCTTACAACAATATTCAGGTCCTTGATTTTTAAAATGAAATGCATGGAATCCAGTAAAAAGAAGGAAGAGTTTTAATAGTTCCTTAAAAATAAAATAAAACAAAAATTGCAAGGGGCTTGATATTGGAGTTCCCTGTTCAGAAACAAAAGGTCTAAGTGGCTGTTATTAGTCCTGTGTCTGTTCTTGCATCTACTTATCTTTGCATTTGGAATGAAGTCTGAAGAAGCTCTTGGATACAATGAAAATGGTCATTGTCATTTTTTTTATTTATTTTACAATATGAAATTAGTTCACTACTTGGATGGTCGCATCCCAAGTGATTCCACTTTTGGGTTCTGTTTTTTCTGCTCTTCTTTTCTCAGCTAGAAAATGGCTGCCACAATGACGAATTCCACTGCTTTCAAAGTGTAATGGCGGCTTTGTGTTATTTACTGAGATGTGCAGTATTTGGCATTGTAAACAAAAAGCGTAGTGGTATTGTTGTCAGAGAAGCTTCTGGTGTGAATCTTTGGCATTTCTGTCATTGTGTTTCATTATTTCTGCAAGTTTTGCTTGTTTTGCCCCTGTATTAAGGAATTCTGCAGTAAAGCATCGCCTTTTTATTTTTGAACGTGTCTTGGTTTAGTGCAGTTCTATGTCATTTTTTTTTCTTTTAGTTAGTCCATTCAGCAGTTGCAAATGTGTAGCATGATTGACAGTTCCAGCTTTTTCACCTCTTTATTCATGCAAACTGTAGGTAAAGTAGAAGCAGCAGATTACCAGGACTGCCTGCAGTTGCTCCAAACCATTTTTGCTGCTAGGCAATATTGTTTGGGTTCTTTTCAATAATGTCTCTGACTACTCTGCAAGCATGACAATAAAGAAATGCCTGGTGCCATATGACTGCATCTCAGCCATTTACTAAAAGGGCAGAGAGCTAATGATATCAGAAGACGTTGTGATACACTGCAGACACAAAGCCTTATGGGTACTGAGTATTTAATGGGATACTAACTACATGCTAGCTACTCCTTTGGTGTAAACATTGGCTCTAGGTGATTTAGTCATAATGAGTAATGTTGATGTGACACCCCGACCCCATGCAGAAATGAGAGAAAAGGGGGACGATGACAATCATGATGACATATATTACAGTTATACTGATGCTGAATACTCAGACTATACCATCTCATTAGAGTTTCATTACATAATGGGTAAATGTGCACAGCAAAATCCACTCCTGGCCTACAGCTTAATAATGGAGCACTATTTCTAGCACAGACTGATGTGCCCTTCTTGAGGCTAGAGGGATCTATTGAATACACACACACACACACACACACACACACACACACACACACACACACACATATATATATATATATATATATATATATATATATATATATATATATATCTTATGGATATAAAAAGTTTACACTCCCCTGTTAAAATGCCAGGTTTTTGTGATATAAAACAACAAGACCACAATAAATCATTTCTAAACTTCTTTAATGTGAGCTATAACCTGTACAATTCAATTGAAAAACAAACAAATCTGTTAGGGGAAAAATATAAAAGCAATGTCTTTCGGCTTTTCCCAGTTAGGAGTCACCACAGTGGATCACAGTTCCGCTTATGCTTGGTGGTGGATTTTTTACAGTGCCAAGTTGCCAGACCGGCGCCCAACCTTTAAAGAAGACACACCCATTCATGCATGCACCTACCTGCATGTCTTTAAACATCACTTGATCACAGCGAGGACATGCAGACACTGCACAGAAGGTGCTCCAGTTGAGAATCAAACCAGAAAGTCTCTTGCTGTGAGGTGACAATGCTAAACGCTACACCACCGTGGCCATCTAGAGGAAAAAATATAAAAAATAAAAAATGTGCAATAAGCTGATTGCATAAATGTGCAAACCCTTAAACTAATACTTTGTTGAAGCACCTTTTGATTTAATTACAACATTCGGTCTTCTTGGGTAGGAGTCTATCAGCATGGCACATCCTGACTTGGCAATATTTGCCCACTCAATTGCAAAAGCACTCCAAATCTGTCAGATTGCGAGGGTATCTCTTGTGCACAGCCCTCGTCAGGTCACATCACAGATTTTCTGTTGGATTTAGGTCTGGACTCTGGCTGGGCCATTCCAAAACTTTAATTTTCTTTTGGTGAAGCCATTCTTTTGTTGATTTGGATGTATGTTTGGGGACATTGTCATGTTGAAAGGTGAAATTCCTCTTCATCTTCAACTTTTTAGCAGATGCCTGAAGGTTTTGGGCCAAAAGTGACTGGTATTTGGAACTGTTCATAATTCCCTCCCCCTTGACTAAAGCCCCAGTTCCAGCTGAAGAATAGCAACCCCAACACACGATACTGCCACCACCATGCTTCACCATAGGGATGGTGTTCTTTTGGTGATGCAAAGTGTTGTTTTTGCAACAAACATACCTTTTGGAATTGTGGCCAAAAAGTTCAACCTTGGTCTCATCAGACCATAACACATTTTCCCATATGCTTTTGTGAGACTTGATGTATTGTTTTGCAAATTTTAGCCAGGTCTGGATGCTTTTCTGTGGAAGAAAAGGCTTCCATCTTGCAACCCCACCCCATAGCCCAGACATATGGAGAATACGGGGGATTGTTTTCACATGTAGTATACAACCAGTACTTGCCAGAAATTCCTGCAGCTCCATCAGTGTTGCTGTAGGTCTCTAGGCAGCCTCCCTAACCAGTTTTCGTCTTGTCTTTCCATCAGTTTTGGAGGGACATCCAGTTCTTTGTAATGTCACTGTTGTCCCATATTTTCTCCACTTTTTGATGACTGTTTCACTGTGTTCCATGGTATATCTAATGCTGTGGAAATTTTATTGTACCCTTCTTCTGACTGATACTTTTCAACAATGAGATCCCTTTGGTGCTTTGTAAGCTCTCTGCAAACCATGGCTTTTGCTGTAGCAGGCAACTGAGTAAATGTCAGGAAAATCCTACTAAGGCAGCTGAACTTTATTTGGGGTTAATCAGAGTCTCTTTAATTGATGGAAGATGTGTACCCAAAAAGATTGAATGCTGTAATTAAATCAAAAGATACTTCAACAAACTATTAGTTTAAGGGTGTGCACACTTATGCAACCACCTTATCATACATTTTTTAATTTTTTATATTTTTTCCCCTAACAGATTTGTTTTTCAATTGAATTGTACAGGTTGTAGGTCACATTAAAGGTGGGAAAAGTTTTGAAATGATTTATTGTGGTCTCGTTGTTTTATATCACAAAAACCTGGCATTTTAACAGGGGTGTGTAAACTTTTTATATCCACTGTATTAACTTGGCCTGTAAAGGTCTGCAAACTAATTTTCTACTATTTACCTGTGAAGCTTAACAGCTTGTAAATGAGCCCTGAGTCCAGCTGTTATAAGTGCTACAGTCCGTATTACAAATAGAGTTAACAACATTCAGCTTATTTGAATGCTCTGCACAACTTGCTGGGTTCACTACCTGCTCTGTATGCCTGAACTGATTACTTCTTGCTGTGAACCACTGAGCCCTTTTGACGTCTTATAACCTAGAACTTTTATCATTTATTTTTTCTTTTCAATTTTGCCCTTCTGGTGCTTACTGCTGCTGATAAATCAGGCTTACATAAAACTCTCACAATGGTTTCCTCACTGCCATGTGTGTCATGACTGTTTCCACCTGTATGTTGAACTTTTAGCCTCACACTCTTACAGGTTTCAATGTTCATTTTTCCTAAAGTAAAATTCTGTTCCCTTGCTTTTTACAACTGGGTTCCTACTCTCAGTGTTGACCATTCCTTAGTAAAATACTCGTTTGTTAGGTGGGGTACCGCTCCCAGCTCTGACAATTACCTGAAAGGGTATTATATCCAACACTCACTTTGCTCAGGTGGGATACTGCTCCCAGCACTGTATCTAGCCCTCATTAGAACACTGATTCTAGCCCTCACTTCTCCCAGGAAAGATTTTGTTTCCATTACTGACCATTTCCTTCTACAATACTCCTCCCAGCACTCTCTTTTCCCAAGTGGAATCCTGCCCCAATATTGACCATTCCCTGGTGAGACACTCTTCCCAACACTATCTTTGCCAAATGGGATACAGCTCCCATCTCTGTCAATTGCATGGAAGGATACTGCATCCAGCACTTACTTTTTACAGGGGTGATCCTACTTGTAGCAATAACCAATTTCCCTAATAAGATGCACTTATTTATTTATTATTTGTCTTTTTTTATTGGGAAAGTCAGTCTGGTTTTGACAAAAAAAAAAAAGCTTTCAGTAGAGGCCTGGGAAGAAAAAAATTCCAGATTTTACATACTATTACACACACGAAAAATTAAGTACACAGTTATAAAGGAACATGTGTTAGTCAAAACAAACAAAACAAATTCATACACAGTTATAAAGAAAGATACCAACAGGTCTTAGTTAATGCAAAAAAGATACATACACAGTTACAAATAAAGACATCAACAGTTCCTAGTAATACAAACATATTTAGGAAAAAGAGAAAAGCTATAGTACAAGAAAACATATTAGCAGAAGACACTATTGCATAATTAAGTGTACATTTTTGTGCAGTAGATGAGAGGTTGTATAGGTGGGTAGAAGTTGGGTAGAGGTGAAGAGAGAAAATGGTCAGCTGCTACAGATTTTTTGGAGTGCTAAAAATGGGTTGAGTGAGTTGAACTGGGTGACATACAGGGGCAGTGCCAGTTAGCCATTAGGTGAGTTTTTAGGTGCTCTTTGAAAGATTTTACATTTTGCATTATTTTATGTATGGGGGGGGGGTAAGGTTCAGTGACTTAGCAACATTGTTACAGTAGAGGGGCTCACTAGCATCGGATTTGGTTATTGCCAGTAGTGATTTGTCTGCAGAATGCAACTTTGTTTGAGGAGAGTAGGGTTGAATAGATCTATTTAATAGGACTGAGATGGGATAGCGAATGTCATCTGCTGCAAATTTAAGATATTCACCTGGAAAGTTGTCTGGGGCAGCTTTAGTAGTTTTTAGTTTTTGGAAGTATTTTTGCCAATTGTAGTAGGGATAGGATGAAAACAAAAATGTGTGCTACTTTTTGGAGTTTGGGTTTCCCAACACTCATATACTCATTTTCCTACCCCTGGATGTTCCCTTGAATGTTCTTCTCATGACATTGACTGCTCAAGGCGTCTGCTCTTGGAAAGGGGACTTCAATGGTACAGAAGTACTACTAGTGCTGTTTCCAGGTAAGACTGTCCTTCTAGCACTTACTGCTCATTGAATGTGTCCTGTTCATTCTCTAGTAAAATACTAGTAACATTTGCTGTTATCTTCCATATTTCAATTTAATATATTTATTTGTCAGCAATGTAAGTAAACTGATCTGTCTCGGACCATTTTCAGCCATGATCTAGGCAACAAGAAAAGGTAAATTTAATGCTCATAAACAGTTTAGACAGACAATCAACCAGCATGTTTGTGTAAGGTTGGAGGCATCCAAAGCAGACAAAAGAAACATACAGTAACATGGGTAGACTATGCAAACTCTACAGATAATGGATGAAATTTAGACCTGAATTCCAAAGGGAGCCTATCAATAGATCAAGTTTCTGCAACTGTCATTTAAACAAAAATGTTTTACTGAAGAGAATTTCACTGATACTGGGAATTCCCCTTTCTCTGCTGTTGATTAACCACACAGTAGGTATATTTAAGTTCAGGATGTGCCTGGCGTGTCCCCCCTCGTTTGGTTGCAGTGGGCTTACCTTCATGAGTCTCACACAAAAATGCTTGCAGTAAAACATTTTTAGAGTTTTTGATGTCAGGGATTCCAGCTTCAACCTCATGAGCTCTAAAACAGAGATTTTACTTACAGGGTCACCAAACTCACCCAGCTTGACTACACTGTGCAAAGCTAGCCTGGAGAGTGGAACAAAGTACACCATGGATTTATACAGTGTCAAGCCATTCACTCAGTCATCAAGCAAGCTGGAAGAATGCTTTGAGAGTGACCAAGTGACAGCCTTGCAATCCACTCTTACTGCATGACCAGATCCAGAAAATAACTTATGCCCCACAGGAAAACACACAGACACACACACAGACACACGCACACACGTGCACACACGTGCACACAGACACACACACACACACATACACACACACACACACACACACACACACACACACACACACACACATGCTTAAAAGCATCTTCATGCATGCATGCAGACATGCATGGACATAGAACATAGTCAGTAACATACTGAAAGGTCTGCCCATCTTCGGAATGAAGGGAACCAATCTGCAAAGCCACATCCTGGTTGCAGTAAGAAATAGTAAAGGGAAGGTGCAGCTCAGAGCAGGGAGACACAATGTTTCTTTTTTGTAGAATAGGAGGACAAAACCCACATAGATATACAGGACTTGTCTCTCTGTTCACAACATCTTCATGATGACCATCATATAAAAAGAATGTGGTTATTGGCTAACTGGTCAGCAGAAGCATTTTGTAAGCATTGATTGGGCCACGTGGCCGTAATATCTTTGTTTCAGAAAGAGGTGAATTTCATTTGACTTATCAAAGTTTTTATTAAATGCATGACATCACATGATATCCCATTGTCTATGCAATTATCTTTAAATACTGTAAGACTGCAATACTGCAATAACTATGGGTTTTATTCATAACCTCTTCCTTTATTAAAGGAAACACAGTAACCACGTCCCATCTTCCACCTTACATGCTTCTTTACCTCGATGCATATTATGTTTCCTTAAATCGTTTGAATACTATTTAGGCACTTCTGTGTACATTTGCCTTTTTTGGCACCTTTGATTGTCACCTTTATCATTTACCCCATACGTGGGTCTTTTTAAACTCTGTTGTATCTACATCTATCTATATATACAGTATATATGCATACACACACACACACACACACACACACACACACACACACACACACACACA
>NC_056741.1:5853196-5874248 GCF_019279795.1 Protopterus annectens
GGGTTTGGTTGGCAAATTCTTTTGACTCTAAATTGTGCATAGCAACATAGATGCACTTCCTTCTTAGGCTAAATTTTGTCAGACACAGTTAAGATGTTTTTTTTATACATACAGTTAAAGGAAGTGGCCCAAATATCTCTTCCAGCTATGACCTTGTTCAAAGGAAAACACAAAGTAACGGCAACTTGAAAGTACAAATCATAATGTCATAGAGTTACCCCGGGATTCATGAAGCTCAGCGCAAGGCCGGTGTAATGCTTGCGCCAGCAGTGCAGTGAATAATCAGCGTAGCAGCACCATATGCATAGTAATGAGTGCGCGCCACAACCACAGACACGTGCGGAGGGCACGTGAGCGAGCCCAAGTAGGATGCGGCCGTAGGCGTGGCCAAGCCGGCAGGCGATGAGCAACCTAAAGTGCTGACTTCCACAGGCCGCCTGCAATAGTAACCGCACCAGCCAGGGTCCGTGGATAATGAAACGTACGCAGACTATGCAACATAGTACCTGTTCACACAAAACGGAGAACCAAACATTAACCCACGAAGTCCAAAGTGTACCCGTCGAAGGAACAAAGGATACGCGTAATACCGAGTCCGTCACACAATGCACTGTCAGTAGGCATACCCAGTGAAGGTGTACCGCAGCATGTCAGCGCCGCACCTACATAGAAGTAGCCACATGGGCATGGTCACCAGCAGTAGTGAGAGTACACAGCCGGGTAGCCGTGTCGATATAACAACAAGAAGGAAACTAGATACCCTAAACACAGACAAACGTGTGCATAGCAACATGTACTACACCCAGCAACGTGCCGTCGATACACATAGGACGGCATATGCCTAAGCGTAATATCCAGAAGCAGAACCCATGCATGCAAATGTAATACACAACAGCCCCGTCATAGCATGTAACCCGCACCCATGTACGACCATGCACCCAACCCAGCTAGCAGCCTTGCGCAGCTACACACCTACACACAATGGGTATACCTGAAATGTAGTAAGAAGTATTGTCCTAGGCAGTGCCACGCGGGCAAATATGTACCCCACATGTTAACATCCCACCTCAGGTACATATATCCAAATGGCTGCATGTGAATGTGTCGGCAGAATGTGTACATCCCGCATGTGGTATGGACCTGTCGAAACCCCATAGGCGTGCACACACCACGATGCCCATAACTGCGCACATCTGGACAAGGCAGTATGTTCAGCCACCGTACTGATGATTAGCTATGCAGACATGTCAAACACAACACATATGGCGGAACATCTGCCCACCAAGCAGGACGCCCCAACAGGGTGCCACAGGCACAGAAGGTGAAGGTGGGACATCACACATTGAGAATAGCATTGCCGGACGGCCAAAAACCCATGGCCAATGCAAAGGATGGAATAACATGTATATGCCTGGATGAATGGGTATGTCATAGCATGGGAATAGGCCAAGCTATCCACCATAATAGCCATGTGTACCAGATACAAACAGCCAGTAACACGCAGTAGTAATGCAGGAAGGCATACACGACAGTGGGAATAGCACAGGACATATGGCACGTGCCAAGTGTTGATGCATGACACAAATGTCCAGGATGGGGCTCCCTGCAAAGAGGAACATGTGCCAACCCCACCCCCTACAGATGTACCGGCAGTGAAAACACATCCCAAACACACACCAACACTACCGTCCATCCCACGATAGCAACGGAGGCTGGTCAAAGACCACCATGACGCATGCACAAACAGGGACACGTGTAACCGTTGCCCTAACAACCCCCCTCAGGCCAAAGAATAATAGTATGGACATATGCATGTAATGCTGTGAAGGATGTGTGGTAGTCCTCAGTATCACAGAAGTAGGTACACAGATACACTGTAATCACCCGTGACGTATGTGCACTGTAGACAGCATACCTGCAGGTAATACATAGTTCAATCATGTGCCACAGAAATATACACATATGAATGAGGATAGGGGATAGACAAGTGTGAATGGGACAAACTATGAACATAGGTTCGTAGGTCCATAGGTACATAGTAGGCTATCTACCCAAGGGCAGCCATAACCCTAGGCCATAGTTATGTTTCCTTTGCCAACCCTCCAGTCTGGAGATAAAATGCCTATTATATTGCTGTACCTCTGTCAAGCAGTGACAATGATGTAATCCCTGGGGTATATCCGCAATCCCCCATCCATTGGACAAGATCCCCCTTGAACAAGGCCAGCAAGGTTCTCTGCCTCACATGTACTGGGATGTTGTTCCACAGCATAGTGAGTGTCTGGGTGATGTATCTGTCTTTCCAACACATTCTATTAATGACCGTGTCAGGGTTCACGTCACCTGCCCCTGTGGTTCTGAGGGATGTAGATCCATTAGGTGAAGCATAGTCATCAAATATGGGTCGACATGGCCTCGTATGTCAGGCACAGGTCACCACTGAACAAGTGGTATGTGACTGAATGGAGCAGGAGTCCTTACAGTCGGGCAGCATAACACAAATACCTGACACCCTGCATCCATCTGACGATGAACCTATGGGGCCTTCCCAGCTGCTGCAGGTGTCGGGTCAGATAACTTCCGAACGGGGCAATGTACTCAATCATAGGTCTAATGAGTAATGAGTACAAGGAGACGATGACCTACCCTGATCTAGATGTGAATCCCTGCACAATCAGGTGGGCAATGTAGAAGTTCTACTGAACCACGTTAGTAACGTGTGTGTCGAACGAATGGTGACTGACAACCTGGGTCCCCAGATCCCTGGTAATTCCCTCTGTGCTCAGTGGACTGCCACCCATATGGCGGCTATGGGTGACCTTGTTCTTCCCGATGGGTATGACTATGCATTACCCGGCATTTAGCTGTAGGCCATGTCCCTGGCAGCAGATATCCATATCTGTGAGGCCCCTTTGAAGTATATCTGTGTCAGATGTCCATCCCACTATGGCACCCAGTTCGCAGTCATCTGCAAACAATGTCAGCCATAACCCCCCTGTGTTTGCTTGTACTTTGGAAATGTAGATGCAGAAAAAGAGTGGACCCAGGACAGAGCCCCGTGGGACACCGCCTGTGACTGGCAGTGAGTCTGACATGGTGCCAGCAACTATGACCATGTGGGTTGTGTCACCTAGCCAGTTTGCAACCCATCCTGCGATGTACGGGTTCACATCCAAGCCGATGGGTTTATCAATGATACCCGAGGGGGGTATTGTGTCGAAGGCCTTTGCCAGGTCGAGGTAGGCTGTATGGACTGCCTGACCCTCATCAATGGCCTCGGTGACTGTTCCTAAAACGTCAACCAAGTTTTAAACGCATGATCTGCCCTTGACCAAGCCAGACTGGGTTGGATGCAAAGTATGCAGGTCCTCTATGTCGTCATCTATGAGCTCCAGTATGATCCTTCCCCATGTCTTTGCAGATAAGGCTTCTCAAGCTAATGGGATGGTAATAACCAGGGTCAGTGGAGGCACTGCCCCTGTGAAGTGGGACTACAGTCACCGTGTGCCACAACTTGGGTACGTTACCTGAGGTGAGGCTAAGATTACACAGCTGTCCTAACTGTGGGTCTAATTCCTCAATGAGATCGTGGAGTACACAGCCGGGACACCATCTGGTCCCATGGATGCTGTGTTCACTATCTTGGAGAGAGCATGTCCCACCTGTGCATTACAGAACATTCGGGGGCCACAATCTTCTGGTACAGACATCTCTCCATGTGGGGGGGAGGGGGTGGAGATGTCTTCACCGAACCTGTCAACCAGTATGTTGGCAATGTGTGTATGTTCAGTAAACCTCACATCACTGTGAACCCAGTCAGAGCATATTTGGGAGTTTCCTCCCAGGTGTCCAACATAGCTAAAGAAGGCCGTATGATTGTCTGTCGAGTCCTTGGTGATATATCTGTGGGACCTGCCCCGGATGATGTCATGATAGCTTGTAGTTCTTCACATATAATGAGCAAGGGTGTCATACCTCACAAGGAGTCTGCTCTGTCTTGTAGTAGCTACCTCCTCTCGTTGTAGAGCTTGTGTATGGCTGGGGTACACCACACTGGATGCTTGGCATTGGTACAAAGACCCACAGTTGGGTAAGGGATTGCCTGATCCATGCAGTCCTGTAGGTGCTGGTAGAAGGCATATGTAAGTGATGCAGTGGCTTGAGTAATGTTCACCACTGGATCAGGGGCCTTAAAGGAGGCCACACTAGTGTTTAGAAATGTGAAGTCGGCTTATGAGAAAGCCATATGTATGGTAACCGGCACCACCCACAGCATTGTATGACAATAGCAGAAGCTATTGTCCAAATAATATAGTATTAACTTTATTATTACAATATGTATTATTATTTATTTAGTTATATGTTTCTGCTAATTACACTTGAAAATGCCCGGTAAGACCGGGCGAAAGTGCTCGTGATCTACCTGTTATGGTGGTGTCATTCTGACAATAAAGTGGCGATACTTCCCTATTGGGACTTCTGGGGATTATTTAAAGCAGTTGTTAACCTGCATCTCTGGATGTACACCATTTGGTTTCAGTTTTGAAAAACCTGGTTTTCGTAGCACTACATAATATGGGTAGTCAAACAGACATCCGCGATTGGGGAACATACAGCAGCAGTCAAAACCACTGGCCACATGGACACAGTCCAACAAGTTCTACACTTTACGCAAACACAAAATCCAAAGTAGAGCAATTCATATAATTATGAGAGAGCTCATTTTATTTTGTCTATAAAACGAAGCCTCTCATAGTGTTCCTTATCGCCTTGTGGATTTTACTAAGTTCTACACTTTACATATGCACATTGGTGTCCATTGTAGGACCCAAAAATTGATCCGTACAGAATTCCATCCCGCCGTTACCGTTCCACCAGAAGACGCGACACCCGTGAGTACGGCACAGCTAGACATATGCACCACCAGCGTGTTTAAGGTTGATGACAAGTGTCCATGAAATGCAGGACATATGAACAGAAATCCCCAGATCGTCGAGGCCATAGAAGTGCGTCCACTTCCCAGTCCCGCACGCATGAAGGATGTGTAATGGGTACCGTTGAGGGTCGCAGCCATGGGATCCTGGGTATGCAGAAATGGGGCTCGGTGTTGTTTGGCAGATAATCCCGCCCCGTGGGAGGGATGTGAGTGTAGCACATGCCTTACTCCCCACTAATAATGCAAAGCATCCACCGGATAATGCTAAATGCAGGTGTGAAATGTGTACAGCCCTATACCAGTGTCCAGTAGGCAATTCCCTTGGATGGACAAGCATACGACCAAGATGGCACCCATAACTGCAAACCTGGTGGAATTACACAGCTGCAGTAAGGCATAACACAGGAAATACAGATAGGGACTACAGTAGACATTCCCTATACAAAGTCAGAACGCCGTGCGAATACCGGCGTACACAGCACCCAATCTGCCAGCAAGAAAATGGGGATCACTCGCTTCCATACCGCGGAACATATGGGTGACCTGTGGAACACATATTAATGGCACACCAACAACGTCAACTAGGAAGGTCAAAGGATGGTTAAACTATGGCATTCCCACTTATAAAGAACATCTGTCAATGAATAAATAGGATCTACATGTTTTGGTGGTGTTATTTTGACAATATAATGGCGGATATTTCCTATTGGGCCTTCTGAGGATTATTGGAAGCAGTCGCTAACCTGCATCTTTGGATGTACACCATTTGTTTTCAGTTCTGAATAACCTGGTTTTCGTAGCATTACATAATACGGGTAGTCAAACAGACATCCGCGACTGGGGAACATACAGCAGCAGTCAAACCCACTGGCCAGATGGACACAGTCCAACAAGTTCTGCACTTTACATATGCACATTGGTGTCCATTTTAGGACCCCAAAAATTGATCCGTATGCTATATCATCCAGCTGCTACCGTTCCACCCAGAAGAAGCGACAGGCGTGACTACGGCACAGCTAGACATATGCACCACCAGCGTGTTTAAGGTTGATGACAAGTGGCCATGAAATGCAGGACATATGAACAGAAATCCCCAGATTGTCGAGTCCATAGAAGTGCGTCCACATCCCAGTCCCGCACACATGAAGGATGTGTAATGGGTACCATCGAGGGTTGCAGCCATGGGATCCTGGGTATGCGGAAATGTGGCTCTGTGTTGTTTGGCAGAAAATCCATTGTCCCGCCCCATGGGAGGGATGTGGGTATAGCACATGCCTTACTCCCCACTAATAATGCAAAGCATCCACCGGATAATGCTAAATGCAGGTGTGAAATGTGTACAGCCCTATACCAGTGTCCAGTAGGCAATTCCCATGGATGGACAAGCGTACGACCAAGATGGCACCCATAACTGCAGACCTGGTGGAATTACACAGCTGCAGTCAGGCATAACACAGGAAATACAGATAGGGACTACAGTAGACACTCCCCATACAAGGTTAGACCGCTGCGAATACCGGCGTACAGCACTCAATCTGCCAGCACCAAAATGGGGATCACTCGCTGCCATACTGCGGAAAAAATGGGCGACCTGTGGAACACATACTAATGGCACACCAACAACGTCAACTAGGAAGGTCAGTCAAAACCACCGGCCAGATGGACACAGTCCAACAAGTTCTACACTTTACACATGCTCATTGGTGTCCATTGTAGGACCCAAAAATTGATTACTATGGAATATCATACAGCTGTTATCGTTCTACCAGAAGAAGCGACAGCTGTGACTATGGCACAGCTAGACATATGCACCACCAGCGTGTTTAAGGTTGATGACATGTGTCCATGAAATGCAGGACATATGGACAGAAATCCCCAGAGTCCCAAGTCCATAGAAGTGCGTCCACATCCCAGTCCCGCACACATGAAGGATGTGTAATGGGTACCGTCGAGGGTTGCTGCCATGGGATGCTGGGTATGCAGAAATGGGGCTCGGTGTTGTTTGGCAGATAATCCATTGTCCCGCCCCGTGTGAGGGATGTGGGTGTAGCACATGCCTTACTCACCACAAATAATGCAAAGCATCCACCGGATAATGCTAAATGCAGGTGTGGAATGTGTATACAGATAGGGACTACAGTAGACACACCCCATACAAAGTCAGACCGCCGTGCGAATACCGGCATACACAGCACCCACTCTGCCAGCAAGAAAATGGGGATCACACGCTACCATACTGCGGAACAAATGGGCGACCTGTGGAACACATATTAATGGCACACCAACAACGTCAACTAGGAAGGTCATAGGATGGTTAAACTATGGCGTTCCCAATTATAAAGAACATCCTTCAATGAATTAGTAGGATCTACATGTTTTGGTGGTGTTAGTTATGACAATACAGTGGCGGATATTTCCCATTGGGGCCTCTGAGGTTTATTTAAACCAGTTGCTAACCTGCATCATCGGATTTACACCATGTGGGTTCATTTCAGAAAAAATGGTTTTCGTAGCACTACATAATATGTGTAGTCAAACAGTCATCCGCGATTGGGGAACATACAGCAGCAGTCAAACCCACTGGCCAGATGGACACAGTTCAACAAGTTCTACACTTTACATATGCACATCGGTGTCCATTGTAGGACCCCAAAAATTGATCCGTATGCCACATCTACCAGCTGCGATCGAGCGACCTAGAAGGAGTGAACAGCCGTGACTACGGCACAGCTAGACATATGCATGACCAGCGTGTTTAAGGTTGATGACAAGTGTCCATGAAATGCAGGACATATGAACAGAAATCCCCAGATTGTCGAGTCCATAGAAGTGCATCCACATCCCAGTCCCGCACACATGAAGGATGTGTAATGGGTCCCATCGAGGGTTGCAGCCATGGGATCCTGGGTATGCAGAAATGGGGCTCGGTGTTGTTTGGCAGATAATCCATTGTCCCGCCCCGTGGGAGGGATGTGGGTATTGCACATGCCTTACTCCCCACTAATAATGCAAATCATCCACCGGAGAATGCTAAATGCAGCTGTGAAATGTGTACAGCCCTATAACAGTGTCCAGTAGGCAATTCCCATGGATGGACAAATGTACGACCAAGATGGCACCCATAACTGCAAAGCTGGTGGAATTACACAGTTGCAGTAAGGCATAACACAGGAAATACAGATAGGGACTACAGTAGACACTCCCCATACAAAGTCAGACCGCCGTGCGGATACCGGCGTACACAGCACTCAATCTGCCAGCAAGAAAATGGGGATCACTCACGTCCATACTGCGGAACAAATGGGCGACCTGCGGAATACATACTAATGGCACACCAACAACGTCAACTAGGAAGGTCATAGGATCTGTAAACTATGGCGTACCCACTTATAAAGAACATCCTTCAATGAATTAATAGGATCTACATGTTTTGGTGGTGTTAATCTGACAAGACAGTGGCGGATATTTCCTATTGAGACTACTGAGGATTAGTTAAAGCAGTTGCTAACCTGCATCATTACATTAACACCATTTGGGTTCATTTTAGAATAACCTGGTTTTCGTAGCACTACATAATATGGGTAGTCAAACAGACATCCGCGATTGGGGAACATACAGCAGCAGTCAAAGCTACTGGCCAGATGGACACAGTCCAACAAGGTCTACACTTTACATATGCACATTGGTGTCCATTGTAGGACCCATAAATTGATCCTTACGGAATACCATTCAGCAGCTATCGTACTACCAGAAGAAGCGATAGCCGTGACTACGGCACAGCTAGACATATGCACCACCAGCGTGTGTAAGGTTGATGACAAGTGTCCATGAAATGCAGGACATATGAACAGAAATCCCCAGATTGACGAGTCCATAGAGGTGCGTCCACATCCCATTCCTGCACACCTGAAGGATGTGTAATGGGTACCATCGAGGGTTGTGGCCATGGGATCGTGGGTATGCAGAAATGGGGCTCAGTGTTGATTGGCAGATAATCCATTGTCCCGCCCCGTGGGAGGGATGTGGGTATAGCACATGCCTTACTCCCCACCAATAATGCAAATCATCCACCGGAGAATGCTAAATGCAGCTGTGAAATGAGTACAGCCCTATACCAGTGTCCAGTAGGCAATTCCCATGGATGGACAAACATACGACCAAGATGGCACCCATAACTGCAAACCTGGTGGAATTACACAGCTGCAGTAAGGCATAACACAGGAAATACAGATAGGGACTACAGTACACACTCCCCATACAAAGTCAGACCGGCGTACACAGCACTCAATCTGCCAGCAAGAAAATGGGGATCACTCGCTTCCATACTGCGGAACAAATGGGCGACCTGCGGAACACATACTAATGGCACACCAACAACATCAACTAGGAAGGTCATAGGATCTTTAAACTATGGCGTTCCCACTTATAAATAACATCCTTCAATGAATAAATAGGATCTACATGTTTTGGTTGTGTTATTTTGACAATACAGTGGCGGAAATTTCCTAATGGGGCATCTAAGGATTAGTTAAAGCATTTGTTAGCCTGCATCATTGGATTTACACCATTTGGGTTCAGTTTAGAAAAACCTGGTTAACGTAGCACTACATAATATGGGTAGTCAAACAGACATCCGCGATTGGGGAACATACAGCAGCAGTCAAACCCACTGGCCAGATGGACACAGTCCAACAAGTTCTACACTTTACATATGCACATTGGTGTCCATTGTAGGACCCCAAAAATTCATCCGTACGCAATGTCAACCAGCTGCGATCGAGACACAGAAGAACTGACAGCCGTGACTATGGCACAGCCAGACATATGCACCACCAGCGTGTTCAAGGTTGATGACAAGTGTCCATGAAATGCAGGACATATGAACAGAAATCCCCAGATTGTAGAGTCCATAGAAGTCGCCCACATCCCATTCCCGCACAAATGACGGATGTGTAATGGGTACCGTCGAGGGTTGCAGCCATGGGATCCTGGGTATGCAGAAATGGGGCTCGGTGTTGTTTGGCAGATAATCCGTTGTCCCGCCCCGTGGGAGGGATGTGGGAGTAGCACATGCCTTACTCCCCACTAATAATGCAAAGCATCCACCGGATAATGCTAAATGCAGGTGTGAAATGTGTACTGCCCTATACCAGTGTCCAGTAGGCAATTCCCATGGATGGTCAAGCGTACGACCAAGATGGCACCCATAACTGCAAACCTGGTGGAATCACACAGCTGCAGTGAGGCATAACACAGGAAATACAGATAGGGACTACAGTAGACACTCCCCATACAAAGTCAGACCGCCGTGCAAATACCGACGTACACAGCATTCAATCTGCCAGCACCAAAATGGGGATCACTCGCTTCCATACCGTGGAACAAATGGGCGACCTGTGGAACACATACCAATGGCACAATAACAACCTCAGCTAGGATGGTCATAGGATGGTCAAACTATGGCGTTCCCACTTATAAAGAACATCCTTCAGTGAATTAATAGGATTAATGTCAATTGACCATGGAATACACCTAATCAACATCAAAGAACCGCTGGCACCTTATGGCACACAATCCAAAACACACATAGGTAGATCAAACAGTCAACGTAGACATTGTCCAGGACAGGTCACAAATGGTATACAAAGGTTCCTTCATAGACATGTAAGCGCTTTCACCCGTAGGCTCCGTCAGACTTACACATAACATAAAAGCATTCAGGCTTTAAATATCCCCCCTTACACTTTCATTGGTTAATTTCTCAGCAAACAATGAACATGCAACCACAGCATATAAAGCACAGACGCAATGTTAACTACACACACATATATTAACATCTCCAAAAACATCCTATTAACACATGTATTATATGATATTGTACTATGCCTAATACTCATCAATCAAAGATCTAACAATATATATAGACGATATGCATATCATATCAATGTAATACAGTGGTAAACAACTGAAAGAGTGGACTAATGTGTGTTAACTGTATATCTGTACCTAAACTACATTCCTGTTACGGGGGTTTAAGCCACCTGCTTCTCAAAAGAGGCTTAATCAGTGTTTCATCAGTCAGCCCTGGTGTGTGGTCAACCCTCCACCTAATAATCCATCTAAATCTGCATTCTAAAGCATAGTAGATGAGGTCCCCCCTCTGGTATTATAACCTAGCCTTCGTAAAACACTGAATGTAGACGTATGCCTTGTGATGTGCTCATAGCTGGCCGTAGGCATATGCCAATCCTGCGGCTGCCTAGGGCGCCGCACTAGTAGGGCCACCTGTCTAGTAGGTATGTCATGTAGGTATACCAGGATGGGGGCACCATGTGTTGTGGTGGTGGGTGCCATGGAGCCCTATAGCCTAGGGCAGCGGTCAATCTAAGGCCGCTGCCGTAGGAGGGGTAGTACGGTCTGCAGGTATGTGCAGAAGTGCACATGAAACAGTGGTCCACAAGGATTACCCATAGTGGCGACACCTGCACAGATGGCTATAGCGGGACACACACACGACCATGCATACAGCACAGTTAGACATACACACACCATAAATAGGCAATTACACACAAGGTTTATGGTGTGTACAGTGTCAGTACAGCAAGGATAGCTGTCTGCCACGATATCCAGCAGATGTCTCTAGGGTGTTCTGGAATATGGACGTTGCATGGACAATAAGTGGATATGCACCGTACCACAGTTCTATGTGTCAGCCATGCAAATATGCGATACATGGGACAGACAGCTGTCCATGCAAGAGCAGCGCTATGGGCACAACATAGGTATGTAGATATACAATGACAGAGATACAGACGGACGCATGTGGCAAGCCCGTGAGTGTAACGTACACAGCACCACCCCACCACACCATAGCAGGGTGCACATGGAGAACACGCTACGGAGGTCGCCAACCACAGCAGGCACACAGGCAGTCCACGAGTTGCGTCTCACCATCCACAAACACAGGGATGGTGGCAGGATATGAGTGTTCTGCGGAAACTCTAAAGCCATACCCTATGAACCCATGCAGCTGGGAGCATAGACACACACACATGTGGCAGGCATGGTGATTGACCACACCCCCACATACCCAACCACACAACAGTATGACACAGGTATGGAACGTGCTACGTGGACCACCGAACGCATCACCGTCAGAGGCACATGTCCAGGTGGGTGACAACATCCGTAAAGGAATATCCGCCAATAGCCAAGGTATGTGTTGCCAAGCGTCTAAAATAACTACACTCTACTAAGGAAACTGTGAACACACACACCCCACACACACACGGAGAAGGGCCGGGAGTCGAACCTACACCTACCTACATGTACTCACTACAGCATGATGCATTTACAGAACGCGCTACCGAGATTACTGAGCACAGCGCTGTCAGAGGCATACTTCTAGGCGGGTGACATCACCCGTAAGGGAATAGCTGACAATAGCCAAGGTATGTGTTGCAAAGCGTCTAAAAGCATGTTCATCTGCAGAGGCAGCTGGAAACACACACACACACACACAGGGAAGGGCCGGGAGTCGAACCTACGCCTACCTACATGAACTCACTACAGCATGATGCATTTACAGAACAGGCATAACAGCCACATATGAGTTACCTGGATGGTCACCATGGCTATGCAGGATGTCATTGGCCATGGCTACACGCCTAGTAGCAGACATCAGTGCTGACTGTAGTGTGTACCCCCGAATGGTGTACTGGCCATGCCTCTCACACCTAGCGGTTGCGAAGGGGAGACAGACATGCTCACGGGGTATCAACGCAGACGGCCACGGTGTGCACTGTACTGTGTGTCCATCTACACAGCTGCTTACTGGGCATGCTCAGACACTAAGAATCGGCACAGTGCAGACATGCATACACATGGGGCGATGGCATGGGAGGCAGAATGTGGACCATCGTGTGTGTCCACCCACACAACAGCAACCCGGCCATGCCACAGACGTGGCAGTTGTGAAGGGGAAACAGGCATGCACACGGGGTATCAATGCAGACGGGCGCGGTGTGCACTGTACTGTGTGTCCATCTACACGGCTGCTTACTGGGCATGCTCAGACACTTAGAATCGGCACAGTGCATACATGCATACACATGGGGCGACGGCATGGGAGGCAGAATGTGGACCGTCGTGTGTGTCCACGCACACAACAGCAACCCGGCCATGCCACAGATGTGGCAGTTTCAACGGGGAAACAGGCATGCACACGGGGTATCAATGTAGACGGGCGCGGTGTGCACTGTACTGTGTGTCCATCTACACAGCTGCTTACTGGGCATGCTCAGACACTTAGAATCTGCACAGTGCAGACATGCATACACATGGGGCGACGGCGTGGGAGGCAGAATGTGGACCGTCGTGTGTGTCCACCCACACAACAGCAACCCGGCCATGCCACAGACGTGGCAGTTGCGAAGGGGAAACAGGCATGCACACGGGTATCAATGCAGACGGGCGCGGTGTGCACTGTACTGTGTGCCCATTTACACAGCTGCTTACTGGGCATGCCCAGACACTTAGAATCGGCACAGTGCAGACATGCATACACATGGGGCGACGGCATGGGAGGCAGAATGTGGACCATCGTGTGTCCACCCACACGACAGCAACCCGCCATGCCACAGGCGTGGCAGTTGCGGGGAAACAGGCATGCACACCGGGTATCAATGCAGACGGGCGGTGTGCACTGTACTGTGTGTCCATCTACACAGCTGCTTACTGGGCATGCTCAGACACTTAGAATCGGCACAGTGCAGACATGCATACACATGGGGCGACGGCATGGGAGGCAGAATGTGGACCATCGTGTGTGTCCACACACACAACAGCAACCCGGCCATGCCACAGACGTGGCAGTTGCGAAGGGGAAACAGGCATGCACACGGGGTATCAATGCAGACGGGCACGGTGTGCACTGTACTGTGTGTCCATCTACACAGCTGCTTACTGGGCATGCTCAGACACGTAGAATCGGCACAGTGCAGACATGCATACACATGGGGCGACGGCATGGGAGGCAGAATGTGGACCGTCGTGTGTGTCCACCCACACAACAGCAACCCAGCCATGCTCACACACGTAGTATGTGCTACGTGCCATCCGGCATGCAGACGGAGTGCACACACCGCAAGTCATGGCCAGGTAAACCCGTACACACGCACAGGGTGGACACACATGCAGTCACACGTACACACACAGATGACAGCACAGGCATCACGGGTGCAGGCTGAACATGTACACACCGTAGTGAACACTGTAGCTGCTATGCCAGCACCATGTCATCGGTGCAGCAGTATGCCTCATGGTCCAGCAACTGCATGTGACATATGCCCAGAAGACTATGTGGCAGTGTACGTTCGTCGTGTAGAGTACACATGTACTATCAATGATCCCCCAGGTGTGATGTAGTCCACCCGTACCGGTATACACGGACAGGCGTGCTCCACACATACCACGGGCCTGACACAGATATGACACATGACTGCAGCTGTACCACAGTGAAACAATGTCCGGATATGTCACATATGTGCTTTCCTGGCTGTGTGCATGGACTGCACGCAGGACACATACGAAGCCTGTGATGTACCACATGCATAACACAGGCGTACGCGGTAATACACACACGAAGGGAAGGCGGACACATGTCTGTGGTATGCACCCCTACAGGGTGTAGCGGTGTTCACTGGGACACATACCCTTGTACAGTTTGCCTGTGACAGCTGTGATACCATACCACAGTCCATGTTCCATGTATGTTGACACACATGTCACAACGTAGCAATGCATACACACATGGCAACAGGGGATACATGTGACACATGTACTGTGCACGGTGCAGCCGCAGGAGCGTGTCTGGTGTCCGTAACACAGTTGCAACCCCCTACCACATGCATACCCATCATGGGGGCCATCATATGGTGGCATAGTAACAGCACGCATGGCAGTCTGTGTGTACACCATGTGTTTAAACACCTGTCCACATGCATGTGTGCAGGTGCTGGTCACAGGTGTGTCACACACCATCCTACCCTGCCATGTGCATACAGTCTGCTATGTCGCCTTTACATGACGGCGCTGCCATGATGCATACCCATCGGCCATGCATGATCGACCATATGTCACATTGCCACTGTAACCCCTACCACCTCCCAAGTGCAGATATTGGCACAGCTGCCAGATACAGTGGTAGTACGCAGGATGCACCACATACCGCTGCATGCCTGCACAAATCCCATGTAGCGGGTGTGGCATTCCTAGCACCAACATGTGTGCAGGAATGTGTGCCCATGTATGCCACAGATCAGGGGGACTATGTGCCACGTGCCACACATCACTGTACACCATGGTAGAGATCTGTACCTACCTCAGTGTGGGGTGCATCGATGTGGATGGTGCAGTACATGCAACACGTCATCCCTCCATGTAGACATGTGTGGCCACCACCATGTCAGTGTGTCAACATGTGTGTATGTCTGCTGCCTGTTGAGAGGGTGTATGCAGATATAGTGTTGTGACTGGACACTGACCACACAGGGTGACCATCCCGTACTGGTGCTGCATTGTACAGTCCTGTCATTGCCATACCTGTGAGCCTTACTGGCCACCTGTGCAAGACCACCCCTTGTGACATGGCGTCGGGTGCATTGTCTTGTGAGGGTGCTGACCACACAGACAGGTGTCCCCATCTGCACACAATGGTGTGTGTGCCTTAGAGGTGCACGCGACAATGCAGGCATATTCCTGTACCGGTACAGCATCCGACTGTCGAACACCGTGCACCACAGCTGACAGGTGACACCTGCGGTCAGTAGCCAGCACACCACGCACGACACCTGCAGAATGTCACCATACCTGTACTGTGTCATGCCATGTATGTGATGTCTCTGTCCACCGTAGCCTGTGGCACCGACCACAGGCGTCAGATGCAGTATATGTGTGGACATGTGCGTCATGTACCGTGTAAGCAACGTTACACTGTATCCGCCCGTGCTCCGCAGGTTTATGTGTATGACCTCTCTTCTTCCAATCCCGACTGTCTGTTCTCTATATCACAAAAGCTCTGCACCTGCTCCCATAGTATTCCTACATAGGTAAAGTACATGTATACTAAATGGAGTACTACACTGGCCTAGAATCCCCTTGTGTACCCACTTCCCTATAGGTGCCTTCTGACCTGGTTACACAGCAAATGCATTCACGTTCTCTGGCATGTCGAAGGGTCAATTGCTAGCGACCTCTCCTGTTCAGATGGTGAATCTGGGTGTCCTGGCCACTGTTACAGGTGCCTCATTGACACGGACAAGCCACACCTCCCCCAATGAACATAATACATGTGACAGATGCAACTATATAGCCAGACAGGGGGCTGTGCTCTCCCAAACCATGACTGGCAAGACCAAGCGGGAGGGGAAGGACACCATGCACACCACATACCCAGTGTCACATGTGACTATCGCAAATGCTAATCAAACACATGAACACACTAAGACATACCTGGAGGCACTGTTAAGACATGTCACGAACCTAACAAGCCCTCTGAAGCAGACACACAAGCAACTGCCTCCACAAGACATAGGACATGCAACACATAGTTCTCAACGTCAGTGTGCTAAACTGTCAGAGCCTCAAAGGCAACACACACACTGCCAGACACACCTGTAATGGGTGACGCCACTGTCAGACACACCGACGTCCCACCCACCAGACTGAACAAGGGAATGATCACAGTAGGCTGCCTGCCGGGTGCTGGAATACGCCACATAACAGACGCACTCAGGTCACTCCGCAGCATGTACAGGTATGACGCGGTCATTGCCCATGCTGGTGTCAACGACTGGAGACATACCACCCTGGGATACATTAAAGGAGACATAGAGGGCCACTCAGATTGTGTAGCCCAGGCCAGCATGTCCCTGACCCTGGGCAGTATCCCACCCTCATCAAGTATGATGCCACTATACTGGCTCAAAGTGGTCACCCTTGATAATGTGCCTGGTTACCGGTGTCAGTCTGAGGAGATCCAGATTCCTCATACCTGGGATGACATGCTTGGCACGCCATGCCCCTTCGCAAGGTATGGCTCGCACCTGTCGCTCCTGGTCTTCAAGGGTTTGGCTAAGGCACCTGCCACCCCCACAGTGCCCACTGCAGGCAAGGCTGGAATGATAAACCTACCACCCTACACTACAAACCTGGAGAACACACAGGGTAATACTGCTCAGTGCCAGTGGTCTACGCCCAAGCTGCACACCCTCAAATGCCCTCCTCAGTATGGAGGACATCGATGTCAGTGCTGTGACTGAAACATTGATCAGGGCTACTGAGAGCACCCCAGCACTATCGGGTCATACCCCATATCACGTTCAGTACCATAACCGGACATAACACAGAAGGAGGGGAGTCTCCATTTCCATGAAGGATACACACACCTCCAGGTTGGCAGAGATGCACGTAGCAGCGGGGAATATCCAGGTGCAATTAACCATGGGTAGGACTGCCCTACAGTTTGTTGTATGCTACAGACCACCCTCCCAAACCCAGGATACCTGCACAGCCTTCCTGAAGACACTGGTGAGTGTGAATGCTCTCAACATCGTCATATTGGGTGACATCAACCACCCATACATAGACCGGGAACATTACCCAGGACACAACACCCTACACTAAAGGTCCCAGGTGTTCATACACCTGAATGCTGTAGAACAACCATGCACCATACCCACAAGGGGGGACGTATACTACTTCTGATCATCACACATGGGGACAATATGCTCCACACAGGATGTACATCCCTCAATGGTGATGTCAGACCATATAGTGAACCCACTGGAGATCCGCATCCTGCACCCAACACCGGCATGGGAGACCACAGTGACGACCTCTCCACAGCAAACCACACACGTCATACGACCGGTGTGGTACCCTACAAGGCCTCCATGCCAGTGGTAAACACAGGCCACACTGCTGAAACCCTTACAAATGCCTTCTATGAGCACCCCCAGGAATGTCTGCACCAAGCGATCCTGATAACATCAGGACCTTGTCCACCGAAGGCAGGCACATGGTCTGGTGGACCCCAGCCATTGACAAACCGTACAACAAGAGTTGAGAGCTAATACATGACAGAGCAATATCAGTACCAGGTAAGGCATCACTGATTAATACCGGTGTTAACATACGATCACTCATACAATCATCCAAGGCCACCTGTGGGAGTGGTACTGCAAAGGACACATAAGACAACCATAGGGCCTTCCTTAGCTATGGTAGGAACATGGGTGGGAGCACACAGTCATGCCCGGAATTACTCCAGAATGGTACAATGATCACTGAACCCACAGACATTGTCAACAAACCAGCGGACATGTTCCATGCATACATCTACCCTCCCTCCCCCCCAAGAGGGGATGTATCCATCCCAACAGAGTCTAGCCTCCCAAACATCCCGTATGCCCAGGAGAGGGCTGATATCTGTTAAGCAGTGAACACAGCATCAATGGGACCAGATGGTGTCCCTGGCTGTGTGCTACACAACCTCATTAAGGCCCTCACCCCGCACATAAGGCCGCTGTTTCATCTTAGGCTTACTACGGGCTATGTCCCCGATGGATGGCATACGGCAACTGTGGTCCCACTACACCAGGGTAGTGCTCTTATGGACTGTAGACATCCCTGCCCTATCAGCTTGACAAGCCTTGTCTGCAAAGCTGTGGGGAGGTCCATACTGGAGCCCATGAATAAAGACATTGTTGTACAGCCAATACCGGAACATACCCACATCGAAGCTTAGTCAAGGGCAGATCCTGCCTCCCAAACCTGCTCGACCTGTCCGCAGGAGACACTAAGGTCATTGATGGGGGTACGCCGTTTTGCACAGACTACCATGATCTGGCGGGAGCGAGGAAACCACACTCCACGTAAGCATCGCAGAAAGGCTCACCAGCGTACATGTGGAGACATATGTCACACGATGGTTTTGCCAACTGGATGGAGGTCACACCACACAGGGTTTGTATTCCTGGTGCCATGTCAGACTCCAAGCTGGTCCCGAGTGGTGGCCCACAGGGCTCAGTCCTGGGCCCCTCCTGTTCGGCATTCATCTTTCCAATGTGCATGCAAACATAGGGGGATTGTGGCAGACAAGGTATGCAGATGACTGCACACCGGCCACCATACTCAACACCCCATCAGACACGGACATCCACCTGGGGTCTCATAGAAATGGATAACTGGTGCCAGAGCCATGGCCTGATGCTACATGCCAGGGAAGGTGTAGACCTACCCTTTGGGAAAGACATGTTCACCCCGACTTACCATATAGGTGGTAATCCATTAAACATGGTGGACGGATCAGGACATGGATACCAAACCTGTCGGTAACCTCTGTCACACTCACATTGCCAATGTGGTTGGGAAGAGATTCCACTGTGGCGACCTGGTCATGAAAGGATTCACACATCCACATCAGGGGAGGTCATTGTACCCTGTACTCTTCACACATCAGACCAATGATTGCGCATACACACCACATCTGGAATGTACCTAACCTGACACCTGCAGCACTCGGAAGGACCTCAAACGTTCCACAACACAGGGATAAAGGTGCTGAGACATGTCACACGCTGCCCGACCGAGGGGACTCCGCTGTATACCTTCAGCCTGTCTGCTCTGTGGTGATCTGTGCCTGACATACACGGCCATGTCCGACCTGGGTGACATGGACATGTTCCACCTCCTAGGCTCCAAGCAAACACGGGCACAGAAGCAACTGACAGAAACCTCAACACGGACATAAATAGGATGTGCTGGGGACAGGGTCATCAGCCCAGAGACCCCCTACAACATGGAAAGGATTCCCAGCCCATGTGGGCAGAGCCCTGACTGACTTTGTCCAAGAGTAATCCAGACATGTGGATGTGTGATCGTGGGTATGCGCCAGGCATCATCTCTGTGTCACTGCTGGACAGAGGGACAGCCGGACGATGGATGTAGTATCCTCATCCTAAGGGGTGGTGAAAGCCACACACACTCTGGCTAGGCTTACACATGCCGTAGAGCACATAGCCTGGTATGTACCTATGCTATGTACCTATGTAGGGTCCATGCAGGTTGCGGGTGCCTGTGGTTTATGCTGATATTGCCAGATGTGCCTGTGGGTAACCCACAGCTACGATGAGTGGGGACTGATAACAGTGCTCTTCCAGTAGGCACATACCGAGCAAGTACACCATATTTGGCATATGCAGGTTAACAGAACCGCAGCGGTTGCTACACACATGTAACTTACGCCACACATACCGCGTATTTACACAGATCAATGTATGCTGCACCTGCATTACATGGTATGTCTGCTGCATGATGTGTCGATTACACAACCCAAAATCATACCTCGCACCTGTCATGCCTTGTCATACACAACCACTGCAACATACATCCACGCACTATGCAGACACAGGTATCACATACACCTCCTCACTATCTTGTCCACCCCTGTGCATCAGAATATGTTTGCGCCAACTGTGCACCGATGGTGTGGATCCGGTTAACAAAGGCGGCAGAGGCTTCATCATCATATGCACAGGGTGGAAGTATATGTGTGCCAGGGGCATAGGAAGCTGTACCAATGGATGACATCGTATTATTGGTGTGTGTAAAAGGGCGGTGCATTTACTGGGCATGACTGTGCAGAATGCGTATGTGGATGTGGTGGAGCCCTACAGTTGTGTCTGCTGTGTGTGGGTATGTGTGTACTACAGTTCAGCCATCTGTGATGCCTACACGGAGGTATACTTGGCAGCCCCAGACTGTACAGTGCAGGTTGTATGGCTCACTGTGGTCATGCCTGCATTAGCCACGCGTGACCCGTGCCTGCCTGGGGTCGCACCGGCGAGACTGCCACCGGGTGGAGGTGATTGGTAGCCCACTCTCAAATGACACATGTCGCTGGAACCTTGTCACACTGGGACCCGGCCAGAGCCACATCCACATGGCCTGCTGCTGTGTGTCCTGGTGTGGTTGGTGTAGCTTACTAGCTGCACTGCTGCTGCTACCAGCACTGTGTGAAGGGAGTGGGCATGAGAGGTGGCAGCACCCCCCGTG
>NC_056741.1:5874748-5890976 GCF_019279795.1 Protopterus annectens
TAAAATAAAAATTTTGGTGGGGTTTTTTAAAAATTAAAATTTTTTATTTTTTAACAATTTTGGTTTATTTTTACAAAACCAAAAAAAATGGAAGATCTCCATTGGCTGTTTTTGTTTTGATTCTGGTAAAAAATACTCACAGCCTGCAGATAATGTATGTCTGGCCTCTTTCTGTGATCCTCTCTGAAATAGGTTCATAGGTTCATAGGTTTATACTAGGCTATCTGCCCTAAGGCATTTATCAGCCTAGCCCAAATTTCTTTTGTGGCAACTTACGCCAATTCCCTTATATCAGAAAAATACTGTGCCCATTAGTTTGTTGTGCCTCTGTCCTTGCAGTGACACAGGTATGATTCCAGGGTAAACCTCGATCTCCCATCCACAGGTCTAGATTTCTCTTGAACAGAGTCAGCCCGAGGTGCTCTAAGCCTCCCACATGGACTGGGATTTTTATTCCACAGCGATAAGGGGAGTCTCTGAGTGAAAGTAAATCCATCCCTCCAGCCCGTCCCATGGTATATCCGTGCAAGTATGTTTAAGTCAGCTTGCTCTAGTGGTTTGGTGGATTTGGATTTTTAGCGAGGTGGAGCATGTCCATTAATTCCGGGTGTATGTGGACATGGCCTTGTATCATCAGGCACATGTCACCCCTCTGTGAGCCAGACGGTATGCGACTGAATAGAGCTGGAGTTTTCTTCAAATCTGGCAGCATATGCACAGATTTTTGGAGTCCCACTTATCCTTTTTGGTGAGGAACTTTTAGGGGTCTCTCCAATTTAAGCTGCAGATGTCGGGTGAGATACATCCGAATGGGGCATTGTACTCGATCATTGGTCTGATAAGTGAAGAGTACAGAACAATGACCTCACTAGATCTGGATGTGAATCCTTCATGATCAGGTGGGCAGTAGAAGGTCTTTCTAACCACTTTAGCAATGTGAGTGTCAAAAGAAGGCCACTGTCAACCTGGGTCCCCAAATTTAGGTCCCTGATAACCTCTTCTGTGCTTAGTGGATTGCCACCTATATGGTAGCTTGGGGCTACCTTGTTTCGAAGCCCTGGCGGTATGACTATACATTTTTTGGCGTTTAACTTCAGGCCATGGCTTTGGCAACAGTTATCTGTTTCTGTGTGTCCTCTCTGAAGGTTATCCGTGTCCGATGCACTTTCCACTATGGTGCCCAGTTTGCAGTCATCTGCAAACTTTGTGCAAAAGTCCTCCCATGTTGGCCTGTACTTCTGAGAAGTAGATGCCAAATGACAGGGGGCCAAGGACCGAGCCCTGTGGGACACCACTTGTGACCGGCTTGGAGTCTGACACAGCCAGCAACTCTAACCCTGTGGGTTCTGTCCTTAAGCCAGTTTGCAACCCATCTTGTGACATATGGGTTTACATTTAAGCTGGTAAGTTTTCTACAATACTCGAGTGGGGTATTGTGTCGAAAGCCTTTGCAAGGTCAAGGTAGGCTGTATGACTGCCTTTCCCTCATCAATGGCCTTGTGACTGTTTCGCTAGTCACCAAGTTCAAAGGCATGATCTTCCCTTGACAAGTTAAACTGGGTCGGGTCCAATGTCTGCAAGTCCCCTATATCTTTGTTTATGAGCTCCATTATGATCCTCTCCATAGCTTTGCAGACTAGACTTGTTAAGCTTATGGGGTGGTAATTACTAGGTCCGTGAGGCGCCTTCTTGCTTTGTGGAGTGGGACCACAGTTGCCGTGACGCCCACTCCTTGGGCACGTATCCTGTGGTAAGGCTGAGATTAAACAGCTGCCTTATGTGCGGTTTAATTCTCATTTAGCTCGCGGTAGCACACAGCCGGGGACACCATCCGTCCCATTGATGCTGTGTTTTTAGCTTTAGAGAGAGCAGCTTTCACCTCGCATTTGAAGGATGTCCGGAGGCTACACTCGGCTGGGATAGTTATCTCTCCTTTAGGGGGAGAGGGGTGAAGTTTGCACTGAACCTGTCTGCCAGTATGTTGGCAATGTCTGTTGGTTCGTGATTTTTGTATCATTTTGGACTAATTCTGGAGCATATCTGGGAGTTTAATCCAGGTTCTTAACATAGCTGAAAAGGCCTTATGATTGTCCTTTGAATCCATGGCAATTTTTCTCTCAAAATTAGCCTTAGTTGATTTTATGAGTGCTCGTATTTTTTACTAATAATGATCAGGGTGACTTCCCTTTATGGATTTTGTTCTATCATGTAATAGCTTTCTCCTCTTATTGTAAAGTTTGTTAATGGCTGGGGTCCACCAGACTGGACGTTTGTCTTTGTGGAAAGAGTCTTAGTTTTATTTGCGATTCCCTGATCCATGCAGTCCTGAGGTGTTCATAGAAGGCATTTGTAAGGGCTTCCACAGCTTGGGTTGTGGTTTCTCTGGCTCAGGGGCCTTGAAGGATTCGACACCTGTCTTCAGTAGTGTTAAGTTTGCTTTAGAGAAGTTCGTCACTATGGTCTTTTTTGTTTGGGGTGGGGGATGTGGATTTCAGTGAGATTAGTTTATGATCAGATCTCACCAATGAGGGATATACTTTTCGGTGTGAGCATTTTGTCCCCATGTTTGTGACAATGAGATCTAGTATATTTTCTCCTCTCGTGGAACAGTGACTAGCTGTTCCATGCAGCATTTGAATTTATGAACTCCAGGAACCGTTGGGCTAGAAAGTTAGGGCTTGAGTAATGTTCCCAGTCTATATTAGGGTACTTGAAGTCACCCAATATGATGGTGTTTGGAATACATTTACACCCTCCAGTGTCTTCAGGAAGGCTGTGTGGGGTTCCTGAGTTTGAGAGGGTGGCCTGTAGCATGCTACAATTTGTAGAGCAGTTTTGCCTATGGTTAGTTGCACCTGGATGGTTTCCAAGCTTCGTGGCTGTTACCAACCTGAGGTGTGGGTATCCTTTATGAATATGGATACCCCTCCTTTTGTGGTGTGTGGTCCGGGTTTTGGGACGGAACGCATGATATGAGGTAAAAACCTAATAGTGCGAGGTGCTCTCAGGAGCCTTGAACCAGGTTTCAGTTACAGCACAGACATCGATGTTCTCCATACTGAGAAGGGCCTCGATTGCGTGCATTTTGAGATGTAGACTTCTGGCATTGAGCAGCATTACCCTCAGTTTCTTCCCATTTTTGTTTTCTAGGGTGGTAGGTTTAGAATTTGAGCCTTGCCTAAAAAAGGCACTATGGGGGTGGCAAGAGCCTTAGCCAATATCTGGAATCCCAGGGGTGATAGGTGCAAGGCGTCCCTTGCGAAGCAGCGTGGCTTGTCAAGCATGTCATCCAGGCAGACAGACACTGGATCCCCTTTGAATGACACCAGACATTAAGCCAATTGTTAAAGCTGATCATCTTGTTCTCTATATTGTGGCATCATTCTTGGTGAAGGAAGGATACTGCTCAGGGTTAGGGTCATACCTGCCTGGGCTACATAATCAGAAGCTCCTCTACGTCTCTTTTCATGTAGTCCAAGGAGGTACGTCTCAGGTCGTTCACACCAGCATGGACAATGACTGTGTCATATTTGTACTTGCCGTGGAGTGACCAGAGTGCTTCTGTTATGTGGCGGATTCGAGCGTTAATAGGCAGCTTACTGTGACCCTCTCCTTGTTCAGCCTGGTTCCAAGGAGTGGGACGTCAGTGTGTCTGACTATGGAGTCACCTATGACAAGTATGTTTGGTGTTGTATTTGGCCTTAAGGGCTGTGACTGCTTTGCACACTGCTTTTGTGGTTTATGTGTTGCTTGTGGGGTGTCTTGAGGTAGCAGTTGTTTGGGTGTCTGCTTTGGAGGCCTCTGCTGTTTAGGTAAATTTTACTCAGAGCCTCCCGAGTATGTCTTTGTGTGTTTATGTGTTTGATTCAGTGGAGTGGTAGCATTATGTGAGGCTGGTTTTGTGGTGTGTGTAGTTGCCTTCTCCTCCTGTCTGGTCTTGCAGTCCTGAGTTGAGAGAGCTCAGCCTCCAGTTTGGCTAAATAGCTGCATCTCTCAAGTATTTGTGTTATGTGGGAGGAGGAGAGGGTTGTCTGTGTACATGAGGCAGTTATAACATTGCCTCAAGATTCCCAGATTCACCAGCTGGACCGGAGGAGATTGACAACTGACCTTTGGACATGCTAGAATAATATTGGGAAATCCTTAATTGAAAACAAGGGCCAGTGGGGAGTGAGGGTGTAGTGCTTTTAATTTTAGTGCTGACTTATATAATTGCTTTAGTGAGCAAGTGCCAGGTAACTTGAGTGCAATGTGTTACAAGTAACTAAATGCAAAACGACAAACAGTAACTTTCTTTCAAGTGAAACAAGGAAATAAGTACAGTAAGCAATGCAGATATCACTAGTGATCCACAGAAGCTGAGAAGTTGCGATTATGTGGAATTAGCTTCCAGGGAAATAACAAGCAAACAAACAACAAGCATATAAACAAAGCTAGATTCAGCAGGCCTGGATCTAGTCTATGCTAGAGCAAACAAGGTGAACCAATTTCAGTAAGATACAGTTCAAATATTCAGGCACTATAAACCTTTAACCAGAAATTCCCAGCTCAGAAGGGCAGAGTCCAGCCTCTTCTCCCACAAGAGTGCAGACCACGAACCTTCTTAATGTAAAATAACTGGCCTGAAGCCCAAGTGCCTAAACCAGAACTAATACACTTGGACACTGGGCTCTCAATCAGCAGTTCCCAACTTAGAAGGATGAAAGCTACCTGTCCTGCCACCACAGTGCTTGCCACAAACCTTCCTAATGTAAAACAACTGGTCTGAAGCCCAAGTGCTTAATCCAAAAGACTTGAATGATAGCTACACTTTAATCAAGTTACAACCAAGCAGTAATAAATACCATTGAATACTTTAGAGAATGTCTGGATTAGTGCTCAAGTTACACAAACAAAGCTAGATCCAGCAGGCCCGAATCCAGTCTATGCCACAGCAAACAAGGCACCAACTTCAGTAAGAAACAGTTCAGATATGCATGCACTATAAGCCTTTAACCAGAAATTCCCAGCTCAGAAGGGCAGAGTCCAGCCTCTCCTCCTACAAGAGTGCAGACCACGAACCCTCTTAATGTAAAATAACTGGCTTGAAAGCCCAAGTGCTTAAACCAGAATTAATACACTTTTAGAATAACAGACACAGAGCCCTCAATCAGCAGTTTTCAACCTAGAAGGATGTAAGCTACCTGTTCTGCCACAACAGTGCAGACCACAAACCCTCTCAGTGCAAAACAACTAACTGGTCCGAAGCCCAAGTGTTTAAACCAAAAGGCTTAGAATGAGTTACACCAAGCAGTAATAAATACAATTGAGTATTTTAAGATGATGCAAAAGTAAAAAGAGGTAGGTAAAAACACAAGTACAGTAAAAGCAGATGAATTTTTTTTTTTTTTTTCTGAACAAGTGCTGAGATCAAAGAAACAGATTTGAGTGCTGAAACTAGAAAACTGGCTAGTTATAAGAAAAAAAAAACAAGCTAGAAGGCTTCCTCAAACATAGAAGGACTATGGAGCACAGAAGCCTACAAATAGTCTGTACCACTTAACAAGAAAGGCAGGAAATAAGCTTAATTTTTTTTCTATTTCCCAGATGCTCTCTTTGTACACAGTAGGAGTGCCTGAAATCAGAATATGATCTCACTGCACTCAGTTGAGTGAGCAAATGAGATGGGCCCAGAGGCAGGCTGAGGGGCGGGCAGTTTCAATGCCACTAAGATAACTGAAGAGCAGAATAACTTCAGTTAAAAATTCCTTCAACACTCCTTCATACACAGTTTAAATCAAATTAAATACTGTATAATACTGTATTTTTTTTTAAAAAAAAGTGCAGATAAAGGTACTTAAATTCTCTTATATGTCCAGTTGAATATAACCAAGTTCTTAGCTGGCCAAGCTGAAGTTTTAAAGCAGGAATTGTTTCACATGCACCAGTTTAAATATGCAAGGACAGGAAATCAAAGAATGTGGCTACCCCTGCACCTGTAATTACTAGCAAATAACAAAATTCAGCCAACACTAGCTTCAGTTCAAGTTACTGAAGAGCAGAATAACTTCAGTTAAAAATTCCTTCAACACTCCTTCATACACAGTTTAAATCAAATTAAATACTGTATAATACTGTATTTTTTTTTAAAAAAGTGCAGATAAAGGTACTTAAATTCTCTTATACGTCCAGTTGAATATAACCAAGTTCTTAGCTGGCCAAGCTGAAGTTTTAAAGCAGGAATTATTTCACATGCACCAGTTTAAATATGCAAGGACAGAAAATCAAAGAATGTGGCTACCCCCACACCTGTAATTACTAGCAAATAACAAAATTCAGCCAACACTAGCTTCAGTTCAAGTTACTGAAGAGCAGAATAACTTCAGTTAAAATTCCTTCAACACTCCTTCATACACAGTTTAAATCAAATTAAATACTGTATAATACTGTATTTTTTTTTTAAAAAGTGCAGATAAAGGTACTTAAATTCTCTTATACGTCCAGTTGAATATAACCAAGTTCTTAGCTGGCCAAGCTGAAGTTTTAAAGCAGGAATTATTTCACATGCACCAGTTTAAATATGCAAGGACAGGAAATCAAAGAATGTGGCTACCCCCACACCTGTAATTACTAGCAATAACAAAATTCAGCCAACACTAGCTTCAGTTTGTTACTGAAGAGCAGAATAACTTCAGTTAAAAATTCCTTCAACACTCCTTCATACACAGTTTAAATCAAATTAAATACTGTATAATACTGTATTTTTTTTAAAAAAAGTGCAGATAAAGGTACTTAAATTCTCTTATACGTCCAGTTGAATATAACCAAGTTCTTAGCTGGCCAAGCTGAAGTTTTAAAGCAGGAATTATTTCACATGCACCAGTTTAAATATGCAAGGACAGGAAATCAAAGAATGTGGCTACCCCACACCTGTAATTACTAGCAATAACAAAATTCAGCCAACACTAGCTTCATTTCAAGTTACTGAAGAGCAGAATAACTTCAGTTAAAATTCCTTCAACACTCCTTCATACACAGTTTAAATCAAATTAAATACTGTATAATACTGTATTTTTTTTAAAAAGTGCAGATAAAGGTACTTAAATTCTCTTATACGTCCAGTTGAATATAACCAAGTTCTTAGCTGGCCAAGCTGAAGTTTTAAAGCAGGAATTATTTCACATGCACCAGTTTAAATATGCAAGGACAGGAAATCAAAGAATGTGGCTACCCCCACACCTGTAATTACTAGCAAATAACTAAATTCAGCCAACACTAGCTTCAGTTCAAGTTACTGAAGAGCAGAATAACTTCAGTTAAAATTCCTTCAACACTCCTTCATACACAGTTTAAATCAAATTAAATACTGTATAATACTGTATTTTTTTAAAAAAAGTGCAGATAAAGGTACTTAAATTCTCTTATACGTCCAGTTGAATATAACCAAGTTCTTAGCTGGCCAAGCTGAAGTTTTAAAGCAGGAATTATTTCACATGCACCAGTTTAAATATGCAAGGACAGGAAATCAAAGAATGTGGCTACCCCCACACCTGTAATTACTAGCAAATAATAAAATTCAGCCAACACTAGCTTCAGTTCAAGTTACTGAAGAGCAGAATAACTTCAGTAAAAATTCCTTCAACACTCCTTCATACACAGTTTAAATCAAATTAAATACTGTATAATACTGTATTTTTTTTTTAAAAAAAAAGTGCAGATAAAGGTACTTAAATTCTCTTATACGTCCAGTTGAATATAACCAAGTTCTTAGCTGGCCAAGCTGAAGTTTTAAAGCAGGAATTATTTCACATGCACCAGTTTAAATATGCAAGGACAGGAAATCAAAGAATGTGGCTACCCCCACACCTGTAATTACTAGCAAATAACAAAATTCAGCCAACACTAGCTTCAGTTCAAGTTACTGAAGAGCAGAATAACTTCAGTTAAAAATTCCTTCAACACTCCTTCATACACAGTTTAAATCAAATTAAATACTGTATAATACTGTATTTTTTTTTTAAAAAAAAGTGCAGATAAAGGTACTTAAATTCTCTTATACGTCCAGTTGAATATAACCAAGTTCTTAGCTGGCCAAGCTGAAGTTTTAAAGTTTGAAATGGTAATGGGTACCTCCTAAAATGAAACATTTATCACTATATTAATGTAACACTACTGAACTTCAAATCCAAATACTCTAAGCTAAGTTTGGGAAGCATTAATTACATGTGTTGGGGATTACTTTTGGCTTCCTGCTTTTTCCTTTTGTGTTTCTGCTTGTTTTTTTTTTTTGATGTGGCAACATATATGGTTGGACTCTCATTGTTTCATTATATTGGTGAACAGTGGTGTTGGTTGTCTTGTGTGATGACTGTGAAGGCTGAAATTTCTACAACCAAGCAAGCATGCTGATTTGTATTAGTGGCAGTTGGGACTTAATGGCTTTAACTAATTCTCCAAGCAGTTAGCACGAGAACTTACTTTATAAAGTAAGTTGAAGCTTAATGTTTTCCCTTCCCGATTCTTTTGTTTTACTATTCCCGCTAAGGTCACATGCTTGTTAAAGTCTTATAATGGGCTTTAATTTCTTTGTGAATATCAGTTGACCATAACTAGTCTTGTGTGGTCTTTGCATCTGATGCTGCAGTCTGTATGACTGTAAGATTTTTTAGACTTAAAGGCACAGTAGCATTTATTCAATTTTAAATGATACTTTTGAAGAAATATTGTTTCACTTGAAATAGGGGTAAGCTATAGCTTACATTAACAAAGGTATAAACATTCAATGTTTTATAGAAAATACACTGTTGGGAATACTTAGTCTATGACATTATAAAAAGCTTAAGCATATTAGAGCAGCTGGTTACCAACTGCTTCTTTGAATACAAATACATACAAACTGTTCAAGTCTATTGTCTGCAAATATAAACATAATGTTATTTATGAATATGCTGTGCTAACATTTTTTGTATTAGTCAGAACTTAAAAAGTTTCTATAATGTAAAATATACAAACATGCTAGCCCACTTTATATAGATTAAATAATCGACATAAGGAACATAACTATTACATTGAGTAGATAATAAAAGTACTCTAATTGTAAATACTGAAGCTATTATAATTACATATTTTCTATTTTACAGTGTTTAACAATTAATATTTTAGAAAATCCCATATAAGGTTTATGGACACAAACTTTCTTTCTTTTATTTATTACTTACAAATTGTTTATCTTTATGAGTAGGATGTTATGTATGTATACAACTAAAATTGTTGTTAACATTCTTTAGTTCTCACAACTAATATAGACAGCATTTTTAATTTATATTATGGTTTATATTGTATGTAATAGACAATATTATAATTATAGCATAGAGGATGTTGGGCTCATATAATTGTTACTTTTGGATGGGTGTAAATGTTTGGTCAGTTGGACTACTCAAGCAAGTAGTTTTAGACTCCATGTTGGGTTTGAAGGACTCTATAAATAAATGTTTACATTTAATGAAAATATTTTATAACTTTGAGTGTCTACTACTACTTTACATCTATACACAGCAGTTCATTTATTACTGAATATATACTTTTGTATGAGTTAGATATAGCTAGGGAACTGATTCAAAGATATATTTACTATTTGGAATTTATAAAAAATCTTTCTGTAAAATCACTACTTCAGCTTCATGTCTTGTGTTAAATGCATATCCTTGCACATCAATGGCTTAAACAATGGTTGCAAGAGAGGGAATTTAAATACATTTTTGAGACTTTTTAATTCTCAGATTTTTTTTTTTTTTGCAAGAGACTAATTTATTATAAACTGGCATTGATAGACTTAATACTAAAACACACACTGTATAATCTAGCTCTCATCATAATCAGAAAAAAGAGGGGTAGTAATATTATGAAACATACAATACCTATTCCCAAGATAGTTAGATCTTATAAAGATGATAAAGATTTATTATATTCTGTAACATTAAAAATTAATAGAAAATATTATACCTTTATCAATTTGTATTGGTTTCCTGGAATAGGAATTAGGACTGTTAAACAACATTTGTGCCAAGTTGTTCATATTACAAGAGGCGGTATTGTACTAGGAGGGGACTTTGAATATTAAAATATGAGGATTCTAATTCCAGTAGAAAGAAAAGAATATTTCAACCTGCCAAGGAATTAAAAAAAATTGATTTAATTCAAATCAGAGATATACATGATTTTTCAGATCCAGATTTACTTTTTATTACTCATTATTTACATAGGCATGGAACTCAGGCTAGAATTGACAGAGTTTACATATCCACTGACTTAATAAATAGATTAGATAAGGTTAAGGTTATAACATGTTCATTCACAGACCATAACACTATAACTTTTGAATTATCTTTAAAACAAAACCATAGTAATCCTATAAAATGCATACCTGATTATATAGCTAATTTGAAAGATTTCAAGGAATACTTTCTAAAAGAAATTAAAACTTTATACTTAGCAGTTATATGAAAACACGTCTATGATATATTTATGGGACAGTTTAAAAGGATACTTATATATCAAAGTTACAGGTTCCCCTTCAAAACATCTAAAACCCATAACATCTAAAATCATAACATCGAAACCATAACATCTAAAACCCATAACATCGAATGTCATAACATCTAAAATGTGCATCACAACAGTGAGCACTACAAATCACATGAAAATAACATCCTCCTCCACATATAATGACACCAAACTAACAAACACACTTTTTACTATGTTTCTGCAGGGAGGCAAGCCCGTCTGCACCCCCCCCCCCATGTGGGGGGCTCTGCCCCCACAGCCCCCGGAAATTAAATAGACCAACTCTGAGATCACATTACAGTGGGTAAAAGTTAATTTCCTAACTCCACTGTATCATGATCACGATAAAGAATGCAGACATAATGGGCCAGATTCACAAAGACTTGCACAGAGTCCAAGAGTAGAGTAAGACTCCATCCAGCCAACATGTCTGCCAAGCGATCCAGGAACAGCCGGCAGGGGCGTGCAAGAGAACTCCTAAAACGACTCTTGCACGGACAGTGTTAGTTTATGCAAATTACCTAATTTGCTGCTGAAAGCTATGCAAATGAGGTAAATTTGTGATCCAGGAAACACTAATCTGTCCGAGTAAGAGTAGTGTTGTTTGCAGAAATATACTCGGTTGGCAACTGAGTACCATTCTGCAAATAGCAAAACGGAGCTATGACAGCTCCAAATAAAGGATGCATCCAGTTGAGGAAGCATGCCAATGGCCAAATATATGGCCATTGGCATTTTTATCCATTGCAAAATAATAAAAAAATAACCTTTTTTTTTCCCTCGATGTCCGATGTTTAAGCATAGCGCAGTGCCGCGCAAATGTGCGGTGCTCTAAAATCCCTAAAAAAATAAATAAATAAAAGCCACAAATAGGTATTTTATTCACAATATTCATCTGCCATGCAGGTGAATGGCAGGCTGAAGACAACATGGCTACTGAGTAGTGGTTGCTAAGGGGGGAAGCTCAGTCTGAGAGATGTAACCAAGCATTAGTAGGCAATCCAATGCAAATGAGTATAAGGATAGTGAATCCTAAATTTCCCTGCTATGTGAACCATGTCCCTAGAGTGTAAGAGTAGGATTAGGGGAGTAACAGAGTAGAGGATAGGTGACATCATGAGGGGGTATGTATCAAAAAGACTTTAAGCTTTTTGGAGCACAGTGGCATGTGGTTGCTGTGAGTTACTCAGGACTGGAAGAGGCGTGTCTACAGTTGTCTAAACTGAAACCAAGAAACCGAAGGTGTACGCTGTGGCTATCACTGAAGTTTCTTGCAAAGCTGCTTACACTGTGTGCACACGTGTGCGTGTGCCTGTAAACCCGTCTAAGCCTGTGTGCGCCCGTGTAAGCCTGTGTAAGGCCATCTAAGTCTGTATGCATGAATGTGCACCCGCCTAAGCCCGTGTAAGCCAGTGTAAGGCTGTGTGCACGCGTGTGTGCTCATGTGTGCGTGTTTGTGCTTGCCTGCGTGGTGATGCCCCCTGTGGAAACAGAAATGGGAAATTAAGGAAAGGAAGTAGTAGGAAGTTAACTAAGGAGAACTAGCAGAGCTGCCATGTGAAATGAATCAGAATCAGCCAATTACACAGGCAGTACACTAGCCCAGCACTTAAAACTCTGCAAATAACATTCCCCCATGTTTTTCTCAGAAACACTGCAACACTGCAGTCTACAAAGAGAAGTGAAAACTTAAAAAGCCTAACTGAGACAGAAAAATGTTAGGGGCTGCCATTGCTATTATAAGGTGACATGTGCAAGCTGCTGAGGGTGGTGCCATTGCAAATGCTGCTGAGCAACCCACAGTGAGGAGACAGAGAAGAGTGTATAGACCCAGGGTAACCTACCAGGGGCTACATGAGCTGGAGATAGTGGAGTGCTAGTGAGGAGACAGAGAAGAGTGTATAGACCCAGGGTAACCTACCAGGGGCTACATGAGCTGGAGATAGTGGAGTGCTATAGAGTGGACAGAGAGCTCCTGCAGCAAATTGTTGAGCTGTGCAGGCCACGCCTCACACACAGAACCAACAGGAACCCATCCCAGTGGAAACCAAGGTATGTGTTGGCCTAAGAATACTAGCAACAGGTACCTTCCAGTGACCAACTGGTGATATGATGGGGATTTCACAGGCATCAGCAACCAGGCTACTGCACCAGTTCCTGAATGCCATGTCAGCACATGTCAATGATCATGTATATTTCCCCAATTCCTGTGAGGTATTGGCCAGCAACATGCGTCTCTTCCATCAAATAGCGGAATACCCTGAGGTAGTAGGTGCAATTGACTGCATGCACATACACATCAAAGCACCAGCCGGAGAGCGGGGTAGTGCCTACATCAACCGCAAGAGCTTCTACTCCATCAACTGCCAGGTCATGTGTGATGCCCAGGGCATAATACTGAATGTGTGTGCTGGCTGCCCTGGAAGCTACCATGATTCCCATATCTGGCATCTGTCACAGCTGTACCAGACATTTGCCGATGGGGACATCCCTGACGGTCACCTACGCACTGGAGCTGTGGCTGATGACACCCATCAGAAATGCACACACACCTGAACAAGAACTCCATAATGAGGCACATGCACAAACATGAAATGTAATCGAGCGTGTGTTTGGGATGCTCAAGTCATGGTTCCATTGCCTGGACACATCTGATGAAGCCTTGCAGTACTCACCAACTACATGTACCCAAATTGTCATGGTATGTGCCATGCTACACAATATGATCCTGTGAAAACAGCTGCAGCAGGAACAGCATGGGGCAGGGCCAAACAGCACCCCCACCATTGCCAAGGCCTGCACAGGCACAACATGACTCGGAGGAGGAAAACCTGAGCCTGCCCCAGTAGGCAGAAGGAGGCATGCCCAGCATGCCTTGGCCTTGGCAAAGAGGCAACGCATAGCACATACACTGGCTCAGTAGGAACTCTGGAAATGATAACTTCCTCTGACTCGCACATAAAATAATAGGGATGCCTAACTTGACACTACCTGTTTCCAAACATGTATAGGAAGTGTAGTATGTGCACCTGACATAGTCAGCCCTGCAGCACCACCTGAGGCATGATTGCCATGCTCTAAGCAATATAAAGCAGTGCTGAGCAGCTTTTACCAATATATAGCATATGTAACTAAAATTGCTTGTGCCAACTAGCGCAACATCGGGCAATGTTGAGCAATGTTGGCCAAGGTTGGCCAAAGTTGACCAAAGACAGTTAAACATGCTCATATCTGCTTTACTGTTCCTTAAGCAGTCTGGTCTGCCCAGCATGAAAATAAAAAGCAATGTCAGGGCTTGAACCCAAGATATTGTGCACTATAATCACAGTACTGAACCACTGAGCCATAATAGCATTTCAGTGGCACAGACACAGCAGGACAATTGTACACTAATGCAAACACAAAGAAATACAGTATCATGCCCGTAAAGAGGCAAATGGGTAACCTCCCCCACATGCCTATGCAGACAGAGAACATCAGGCTAGGTGGTGTGATGTGGGTTGTGTAGGCTATGAAGTCACAGTGTAATATACATGGCATTGGATGCTAACATCTGTAGTACAGTAGTATGCCTCAAGCCACTATGATAGGCAACAGTATAGACTGAAATGGTGTCCTGTACATAGCAGTGCAGGCATAGCAAATGTGTATAAGTATCAGGTGAAATCCACATCCTATGTACACCCACAGTAACAACCAGGTATGCCCCCGGGTAGAAATGTACAAAGAATAGCTGTCACCTCTGTATGTAGAAATGTTGATAAGTCTATGCAAAGTGTCGCATGGAAGCCCTGCAGGCACAACATGATCCCTGTTGATCTATGACACAAAGGTGAGCTCTGCTGTAAAAATACAATTGATTTTCCATACACATATAGTATAAATGTCTATAACGGGTGTGCTCACACACTCCAACAAATGTAGTGGATTCCATTCAGCATCACACTGAAAGGTCATACCGGGCATGCTCACACAGGTAGGCTAAATATGGATGTGATAATAAGGGATCTATGGACAAATGTGGATAGTCATCTCAACTTCCAGAAATACATTCACAAAGTGGTTGGAAAATCATGCTATGTGTACACACAAACTGTCAAGGTCTGGGCATGTAGGTCAAAGGAGGTTCCCACTACTCAGCAGTCATCAGACCTGTCAGAGAGTACCACGACACACTTGCGATGAATCCGACTAGGCACGTTCAGCAGCTAGAAAGACCAATGAAGTACCTTAACAAGAGGATTACTGGCCTCAAATAGTCGCCCCATGCAACAAGACTGAATGTAGCCCAATCCGTACTCTGTTGCATACTGTCTACTCAGGAGATCTCTGCCCAACAGACAGGTTCATGTCATGGTTACACTTAGATCTGTTCTGAGTTACAGCTTAATGGCGGTAAATGTACAGAGCCAACTGATATTGCCAACATCCTGGCAGATAGGATCACTGTTAACTTTACCCCCCTCTCACCCATGAAAAAGCTCATCTCGATAATGGAAGACTGCAAAGTTGCTGTCATCATGGCCACACAAGTAATAAACACTCTCCAAAGCCAGTATCACAGCAGCCATGGGACCAGATAACGTCCCAGGCTGTGTACCATCTACTCTCCCCTGAAGTAAACATTAACCTGGCAGGTTCTGTGGCTGCTGAAGTTTCCAGAGGACTGCAAACTAGGAGCCATATATTGTAAACACTTACAAAAAGATGTGGACATCCTACAAAAGGGCCTCACTGAGACAGATGGCTGCTGTCAAAGCCATGGGCTCTCAGCTCAATGCCAAAGGTGCATTGTCATCCCCTTGTTAAAACTCTGTAGCCAAGAACTACAACAGAGGTGGTAGTATACTTCACACCAAAAGTGTGACAAGAGACCTTGGGTCACAGGTGGACAGTGGATACAACTGGTGATAATCACATTCCACAGTAGTCAGGAAACCCTCCTATGTGACACACCTCATCATGCAAAAACGTGTCTCATGCAGAATAGAAGAGGACAATGTTCCCCTCTACTCATCATCACTAGAGAGAGGACACCAGGGAGAGAATACTAATGTTCCCCTCTAACTCATCACTCACTAGAACTATAACAGGAGTACAACTGCCACTGCTGCTATGTACCTCACAAGACAACTACAACAACTGGAAGGCCAGCAGCAATACCTCACAAAGAGCATTACGCCTGAAATACATGCCATACACAGACTTCATCTCAGCCAATGCTCCATCCATGATTCCTTTGCATATCATTTCTACTCAGAGGTGTTCTCTGCTTAACATACGAGAAGCTATGTCAGAAGCACAGAGCTGTTGGATATGCTCCACGTAAAACACTCGGCAATCCCTCCTCCCACCTGTGGACCCAAAACCATGAGTGAAATACAAAAGGAAGGGTGTACCCATTTACCTTATGGATACCATTAACTTCAGGTTAGTGGCACAGCATGAGGCCCCTAGGAGACCATGCAAGTAACGCAACTAACATTGGCCAAAGCTACTCCATCACATTGTAGCCTGCTACAGCTCATGGCCTCATGTCTTAGGAACCTCTCACTCCAATATTCAGGAGAACAGTGGAAAGTATAAAGGTCCTATCAAACACAACATTATATGAGGAGATTACAACCACCCAAACAGTGAGTGGTGAATTAGTCATGTACAACGCATCTTCACCCAATGTTTCCTA
>NC_056741.1:5891476-5908729 GCF_019279795.1 Protopterus annectens
ATAGTCTATCTGTGGGGACATTTTCGCTTTGCATCGCTTTACGCCGCCACGCCGCCTAGCCAGTGAGGAGCTCTCAGCACTACTTTGTGGGTACCGCCTGTAGATACGCCTGCTGGTTCCTATACTGTATGCCTACACATGTTATTCCACTCCGCCTGTCAAGCATGTCACCTACATACCACATTTTACAGGTGGCACACACATTACACCGTGACAGCGGAACACACGGCACTTCACCACACATACACATACTGCCGCTTCGCAGGGACGGTTGCACACAGTACCTACGTTGACCGCATCGCCGGCGGCGGTGTCTACCTCCACCCTCATATCCTAGGAATATTACCCGCACATGTCCTGTTACTGTATCGTAGCCTGGCGATCATCCCGACTCGCGAATATGCATTTAGGTGGGTTGACCTTTCCATGGGTGGCGTTCCCTGCTCTGTCCACCCTCCCGGATAGTCGGGTTGTCGTTCACTATGTTTACTATGTAGAGGTTTCGCGTCTTACTTCTCTCTGTAACCTTGCATCCCTGTGATTCCCTGTTTAACCTGTTGTACTTTATATCTGTATATGTGTACATATATTTCTACGTGTGTAATGATATCTATCTCCATATCTGTGTATGCACATATGTACATATGTAGACACCTTGCGCGAATGTTTGGCGGTGGTGCATGTCGCCAGCCTCGCCGTCTGCTGTCGGACCCGCGTGCGGTTGAGGTGTTGGCATTCCATGCTCCGCTGGCTGTTGGGTGTGCAGTGTTTGGGTGCTACCTATGTTGAGTCACATGGGACCGCCCACGGTACCACACACATTACGTGCGGCCATGTTTGTGTGCCATCCATTTCACTGTGTGTGCAGGTAGGGAGGTGTCAGTCCATGGGGCCTACGCAGTCAGAGTATGTGCTATGCGTTCCCTCTTTGCCAAGGCATAGGCATATTGGGTACGCCTCCAACTGCCTACTGGGGCTGGCACAGTGTGTTCATGGCGCTGAACGATCTGTGCCTGTGCTTGCCTTGGCAGTTGTGGCGGCTTGTGGCTACACCATTATGTCCTGCAGCAGCTGTTTCGCGGGATCATATTATGTGGCATAGCACATACTATGAATATGTGGGCACATGTGCCTGGAGAGTACTGCAGGGCTCCACCGGATGTATCCAAGCACCGGAACTGTGATTTCAACATCCCAAACACATGCTCTATGATTATTCTGGTTTGTGCGTGTGCCTCATTATGGCGTTCTTGCATGTGTGTGTGTGTGTGTGCATTTCTGATGGGTGTCATCATCCACGGCTCCAGTGCATAGCCAGAATCCCCCACAAGGTGACCTTGTGTGATGTCCCCCCTGGCGAATACCTGATACAGCTGTGAGGCATGCCAGATATGGGAGTCGTGGTAGCTTCCAGGGCTGCCAGCACACACATCCATGATAATGCCCTGCGCATTGCAATACCACCACCTGGCAATTGATGGAGGAATCCCTTGCGGTTTATGTAGCGTCTACCCTGCTCCCCGGTGGTGACTTGATTTCTATGTGCGTACAGTCTATTGCACCCAGTACCTCCGGGTATTGTGCCACATGGTGGAAGTGGCACATATTGCTAGCCAACTCCTCCTGAGATCTGGGGAAGTTTATATACTCATGGGCATGTCGTAACATGGCATCCAGAAACTGGTGTAGTACCCTGGATGCTGTTGCCTGTGAGATGCCCATTATATCCCGGTTGGCCTTTGAAAGGTACCTGTTGCCAGTATTCACAAGCTGACACATACCTTTGTGGCTATGGGGATGGGCTTCCCTTTGTTGTCTCTTGTTCTCAGGCGTGGCCGGCACAGCTCCACTATTTGCTGTAACGTGTCCCTGTCCACCTTGTAACGCTCTACCTATTTCCAGGTCTTGCAGCCCCTGGTAGGTCACCCTTGGTCTGAACACTCTCCTTCTCCTCTGAGGCCTACGGTAGTTGTCGGCACCCTCCTCCACAACTCCGTCTGTCTCTAACACATGCCGATGCATCACGGCCACGGCAGCATTCAACATATACATTTTAAAAGTTCCCCATGTGTTTACACCCTAAAGTGCGGCGTTTGGGAATACGCGCTGTGTGTTGTGTGCATTCACACTTTATAGTGTTGTGCTGTATACCCGGTGATGTCATTGGGTGTGTCTGTGCTGCCATATCTGTGGGTTATCTTCCGTGTTTTACCGTTGGCACTGCAACGCTGTTGCCTTTGGTGTTACATTACACTTGCCTGCATTGGTTTAGCTTTACACCTTACTTTACTGTTTCTGCACGTTGCACCTACTATTTCCTGGAGTGCATCCTGCAGGCACATGGCATCTCATGCATTTTGTCTGCCGCCGCTATGCTACCTCTACTTGGCTGTGCTGTATTGGTTCTTCGCTCTTTGCAATTCTGCTACATCCCCTACTTTCTTTGCATTCATATGCCTCCCCTTTCCTGTTTTGCGGGATTCTGCATGCAGAGTTGTCAGCTGCCGCCCTTCTCGTGGGTTGATTGGTGTTGATTGCTCATTACGACTCCAATTACACTGCTTCCGCATTTCCCTCATATTCTCCGCCGTGATCACCTTCCTGTATCCGTGGTTGTTGACGGGGCGGCCATCACATGACTGGGTTGGGGAACGTAGTCATCCTCGTGCACATGCATCTGTGCGCGTGTACTCTCAGCGCATCTATTTCCTCACACGCCGGTCCTGATGCTGTGATGTGCATTGTACAGCCCATGTTTGCTGGGCTCCAATGTGCTTCCTCCTACAGTGGCACACCCCTCTGCGATTGACATGTATTCCCTCTAGGCCACTCCTCGGTGTATTACCGCTGCGCCGTTTGGTGCAGCCTTACGCCGGCGGGGGTTTTGCGATTCAGTATTATCTACCTCATTTGCATGGCATTGACTACTAATACATGGTTACGGCGCCGGACACCACCACCATTCCTTGGCAACCCTTGGGCTGTGTTTGTGGCTTTCCATGCATACTATGGTGTATTGTGGCTGTGATGCTGATGTGTCTTATACTGCTCTTTTATGACATTGTCATATTATTTCATTGTTCCGCACCTTCCGCGGACATGTCCTGGGGTTCTGCTGTGGTTTTGCGCATACCATTTATGTCGTTATTTACATTTTCTGCATGTTTTCTTTTGACATTCTCGGTGTCTTTCACCATTGGCATGTTGCACCAGTATGACACCTGACATTGGCAGCCTTCCGTTACTCCTATGTCATGTTTGGATATATGTAAACCGTTTTTTTTGGTTTACATTGCCGTGCCGTTATGCTACGCCTGCGCCACTTCATGAATCGCTACTTGCCTTCATTTGCATGGTGCAACACCGCACATGGGGTGTTTAACATACCTACGCCGGAGGCGGCGCAACTCAGGCATACGCTGGTGGTGCACGTGGGATTGGATCGTACCTGAATCGCTCGGCGGCCATGTCTGGCGTTGTGGCGCCTACGCCATGCGTGCGCCTGGCGCAAGGTTCATGAATCCCGGGGAGAGTTTTTAAAGTTTGTATAAGGGAGCACCATTATAATATTCGTACTAAAAGTGAGCATAATACTCTGTCCAAACATGTTATGCAAGAAGGGGAGACATACAAATTTAAATTCAGAGTTATAGAGGTTATTGTATCAAGTATTCGAGAAGGTGACATCAGAAATTTTACTGAAAATAGAGGCACGATGGATAATAGCCTTTAAAGCAGACAAAGGAAGAGGACTCAATGAAAGAGCCTCTATTAAACCTTACCTAAAGAATAGGAAGATGAAAAAGTGAAGTCAGAAACTCAAATTATTTGATTTCTGACTTCTATGGTTGTGTTATGGCTATATTATAAATCAGTGCAGGTTATATGTGTTATAACTGTGCTGCATAACCCCTATATATTTTGAACTATATTCTTGAATTGTGTTCTTGAATTGTATTTTTGAATTGTGTTTTGAGCAAGCTGTTGCTGTGCATTTATTATTTTATTTCTGTATAAATTAGTGCATGTTATATGTGTTATATTTGTGCTGTATAACATTTATATATTTTATATTGAACAAGTTGTTGCTGTATTTTTATCATTTTACTTCTGCATTTTTTATCTTTGCTTTTATTTTTGCATTTTTGTATAAATATTTAAATTATACACATGACCATGTAAGATGTGTTCTGATTGGTAATGACACGTTTTGAAATATTTGAAGGTATTATATAAGGAAAGGAAAGGTGTGTTTGTTCTTGAAGGTCTGAAGAAGCTATCTAGCAAAAGCGCTTACCGTTTTTATGTCACTCAAATAAATGAACTGTGAGTTGTGAATTTTACACACACTGGATTTGTTGTTACTTGGATAAATCCTTCTGTTTGAAGAATATATGCTGTTTGAATTTTTCAGCTAAAGGTCTGGTTGCCTCGTTGTAATCCTGAGTCTTGATTTAATGTTACAGGATTATTACAAGGCATTAAGTAGCAATACAGTGCAATACAGTGTCAATAATCAGGAGTATAGCATAACTATTTTAAGATGTATAAAAAGAAATATGTCATTACAATGAGTATAGTTTTTGGGGTAAGTGGTTGCAAAAACCCAGTTTTGTCATGATGTAGTTGCATGAAGGCAAGACAATTACGATAGAATGTTTCTCTGTGGCAATTTGCTTAATAGATTTTAGAAGACAGTAGAAATAGTAGTCAAGGAAGATTAGAGAGAGCTAGTGAGAAGAGTGAGTTAAGGGCAGAAAGTAGATTAAGGTATGAGAATTAGGGGATGTTAAGGAGGGATAGTGCAGTGGCAGGGCCAATGACTTTTAAAGTGCTCTTTGGTGGCTGTCTTAAATTGTTTAGGATGTGTAAGGGTCCTCATTTCTAGTGGGAGCCTATTCCAGGCAATAGTGGGGTGATAGCTGTACATGTTGAGTCCAAATTTAGACTTGGGTTTGTAGATTTGTAGTTGGTCTTGGTTAGAGCTTCGGAGAGGTCTGGAGGGAGAATAATGGGAGATGAGAGGGGATAGTGCTGGGCAGTAGGAAGGCTGGCATAGGATAGAATGGATGATCTGGAGCTGAGAAAGAAGAAGCTGGTGGGGTAATTCAAGACAGTTTAGGTGTTTTAAAGAGAGACAGTGATGGGATTTGTAGGTTTGTTGGGCAGCAAATCTAGCTACCTTGTAGGTAGATTCGAATTTGGTCAGGAGTGCTGAGTTAAGATTTGTGAGAATTTGAGAATTTTACATTAGACTGGGTAGAAGGTAGTTAAGAGACAGAGTAATCTTGGTTTCAGAGGTAAGGAATTTCTTGGTATGGTAAAGGAGCCCTGGTTTTGAATGAGTCTTTTCGATACAGTTATTAGCATGCAAGTCAAATTTAAGCTGATCTTTGATGGTTATGCCTAAGAGCTTAGTACTAGATTCTTCCTGAATTGGAGTGTTATTAAGGGACTGTATGGAGAAGGTGGGTTAAATATTGTTGAACTTTTTAGGTAGGAAGAGTAACAGATTTGTTTTTTTTAGGGTTGAGAATTAGCTGGTTGTTGGAGAGCCATGTTTCGACTAAGTTAAAAGATGCCGGAGTAGCTGACTCTATAATTTAAACCCCAATTTTTGTCAGCCTGTAGTCTCATAATCCACCTCAACTCAAATGTTTCTGTGTAATTCTTTACATTACCTAATCTCATACTTTTATTAACCAACTCAATAGCCAAAAATTTGAATTTATGTGTTAAGTCATTGTTCAACACATCTCACTAAGGCACTGTCATCATCTTCTCTGTTAATGGCATATAAGTGCGCTCTTATCCGTTCTCTAAGGGTAGAGTTGGTCTTACCTATATAGAATACCAAACATTTAGTGCACGTTGCTAAATAAACCAGATCCCTAGAGCGGCAGTGGGCATAATACTTAAATTCATATTTCCTTTGTGTGCTGGGATGTAAAAAGCTACTATCATTCACCACATATTGGCAGTAGTTGCACTTTCTACAGCCAAAGGTGCCTAAGCTGTCAGACTGTACCCTTTTTTCAACATGATTTTTATAGCAGCGAAGTCTTTTCAATGACTTATTATTCTTGTATGAGTAACCAGGTCTATTACCCACTTTGCTTAAAATTTTTTCATCATTTTTAAAAATCTTCCAGTTCCTAGTTATAATCTGTCGTATGTCATTGTTATTTGTAGAAAAGGGCATCTCCAATTGACATTTATTTGCTTTAACTCTAGGGGTTTCTATATCAACTCCTGTATGATTCTTTCTATCTGTAAAATAAGGTTTGCCTTTGTTATTCCTGTCTACCACCCTATGGTCAGATAATATCTTATTCCATTCATCTCCTTTGTAACCCCTCTCTATTAATTCATTCTTCAAACCATCAATCGCTACATCACACTTAACATCTGCACTTGTCAGCCTAGATATTCTGAAGGCTTGTCCCTGTATCAAATTTATATATATATATATATATACAAGGGAGCCCGCAGGATTTTTTGCAGGGGGGTGCAAACCCAGAGCCCCACCCACATAACTATCCCCGCCCCCTGCCAACATAGCCCCACCCATGTCCACACCCAAGCCCCACCCACACAGCCATTCCAGTGTCCCATTACTTGGCTATTTCTCCCCATTTGCCATAGACACTGTTCAAATCTCTGTGTGCATACTGTTTTATGCTTTAGTTCTACAATGATTACAGGCAGTTGGATTTAATTTACAACTTTTATTTCAAACATTATAGCCCAAACACTGAGACATTTACTAAACCTAAAAAAGCAATAGTCTTACAATGAAAACAGACTTGGCAGTAAAGCTTCTCTACTTTTGAATCTCACATTCAATGAAACTGCATTGAAACCCACATTTAAAAGAAAAAGCATCTGGCCAGTGGCAGGTTATTTACCTTTGAACTGTTTTCAAGCAATAGGCTCCTTGCACACTGTTAGGGCCATGCAAAGATTTGATTTACCTGATTGTATTAATTATAATATATAATTGAATTATATCCCTTGTATTATACAGCAACACTTGAGTGTCTCTGTCAAGTAAAAGTAATCTGAATAATTCCACATTAAAGATATCTGAAACTAATGAAGATGTTGTTGCTAGAAAACTATATATTTCAGTGTTTCATCTACAAATTCAGTGCCTGCTTCTGTCAAAGAATAAATTGCCTATGTTAAATTAAAAATGGTAAGCTGGTATATTGCAATAGAAAATGGATGGCAAGCTGGAAAACAGGTTCATAGTTATTAGGCATCTCATCCAAAGGAGGACATCCTCAGGACTGCAGCATACAGATGTACATGCTGTTGGAATAGAACCTCATGCCTCTCCATTAAGATGCAAGTATTCTACTTGTGGTGCTACTAACATAGCTTTAAAACTTTATACCACAATAGAGATACCATTTGCTAAACAAAACAGTTGCACATTGTAAATAGACTTGGCATGAGCAGCAGTAAACTTCACTTCCCTTAAAACTCAGTTCCTTGAAAATGCACTTAATTCCACCTGCTAACACTAACTTGAGCATTTTGCTTTCTCTCTCACAAACATACCACAACCCTCAAGGCCTCAACCTTAGTGCAAGAAATCTGGACAAAACCTAAAATAAATAGGGCAGATTATAAATATGGCTCTCAACTTAGAAAATTGCAAGAGTAACAGGATTTGTGTTAGTATGCATTTTTCTAAATGATATGACATCTAAAACTGAAATGTCTCATTATTTAGCAACTTCAATCCTTTTAGGAGGAATATGGGGCAAAAATCTGGACATTCTGCAAAACCTGGACAGCTGAGGGGTATGCTACCTCCCTCTTATACACACAAACAAAATAATTCTGGTCAGACTTGAATTAGTTCTGGGAAGGTTGCACTGAACGGCACCATGCTTGATCTGAAGTGGGTGAAATCCTGGTAGCCAGTGATAACTGATCTGCAGCTCAGCAATGTGGAGCATTAAAGCATTTTAGCAGAGCATTGTTTCATCACTACCTATTGTGTTTGCACATAAGCTGTAGCTATTTCAAACATTTGCCTTTTTTGATTACTACAGAGTACATTTACCCACCAGAGCTATTGTGTTTTGACTTCAGTGTGGAGCTTACCTAGTTGTTGCAGGGCTTGGCTTTTAAGTAAGGTAGCAATGCTTATTTACCATATACCATTAAAGCCACCCAACTACAAAAGTGTACTAACACACAGACACTGCTATAAGACACTGGTCTCCAATAAAACGTAATGAGCTTCTGAAAATACTGTAATCCTGTCCTTTTATTACAAATACTGTCATATGCATTTCGATACCCAAGGCTTATACATTATCTAGTTATGTAAATATTCTCTGCATGGCAACAACGAAAAGGCTTTCAATGCTGGTAATTCTTTAACAATATGCTTACTAAAGCTTACTTGCATCTTACAATCTCCGACAAGCTTACCTGATGTTCATTAAACCATGGCTACTTAAAACAGTGCAACAAGGCACTGTGACAGCATGCAGTTCCTGAATAATAAGAAGCATAAATCAACAGTATAAAATCTGATCGAAAACCAGAACATTCTGCAAAATCAAGGACAGATGAAAAGCCACGGTCGTATTTGTGATCTACCTTGGATGGGGGAATACTCTGCACACTTACACTGCATAACTGCTCCTTGCCTTCCTTGGACACATCCAGAGCCACTACAATGGGGTGGGTGGGGTGCAATAAGTATGTCATAATTTGAAATGTCTCTGGCTGACAGTGATGGCTCTGACACTCATACCTCAACTTCAGAGCAAGAAATCTGGACAAAAGCCATACATAGAACTAGAAGTGGGACACAGGCCCAAAAATAAGGCCAATTTTTAAATATTGCTCTTATTAACTTAGATAATAGAACAGTAGTAGATCTTGCATTAGTGCAATTTTCTGAAGGGTATAAAATCTGAAACTCAATCTTTAATGACTTTCCACTAATTTGCCAGAAAACCACAATTTTATGAAAAACAGACCAAATGTGATGCAAAATACCTGTCAAAAAAGGGACACCTTTTAATATGAACATTGTTAACTTGAGCAGCTAACAAAATAAGAGCATCTACATGCATTTCTGAAATAAAAGTAATCTATAACTCTGATCACTACAGTTATATATAATTGTAAACCCTCCACATTTTCTTCCAAAACTGCCATTTTGGAGGAGGGATTATTAGGGGAGAGCAACATTTTGAGCCAAAATTAGGGACAAATGAGAGGTTTGGATATTCCTAATCTACAAAGTGATTTGCACGTACCTCTCAACCTCTTAATGCAGGAAATCTGGACAAGGCCCAAATATATTGGGTGGAACATACAAACACTACTAAAAATTGCTCTTGTTATATATGTATATTTTTCTGAAGGTTATGACGTCTGAAACTCAATGTCTGTCATTTAGTGACTTAATTCCTAAATGATTTGCTAGAAAACCACAAATTTTATGAGGAACAAACCAAAAATAAGAAGCAAATATCTATTCATTCTGCAAAGATATGGACAACTGAGAGGTATAGTTCAACCGGGGCTGTCTGAGTTCTACCCCCCTCACAAAATCATGGTCAAATGGAGCCTCCCCCCTGCAGCCATTCCAATGTCCCATTCCTTGGTTATTTTGCCCCATTTACCATAAACACTAATGTGCATACTGCTTTACTTCTGCGATGATTTAGGATTTCATTTGAAAGTTTTATTTTGCATTTTACAGTACAAACCCTAATACATATCTGTTAAACAAAGCAATGCAGTCTCACAATGAAAATAGACTAACATTAAAACTTCTCTGCCTCTAAACTCACATGCATTGAAACAGCATTGAAACCCACATTCAAAGAAAATACATTTTGCCAGTGGCAGATAAACTCTGGGCTGTCTTCAAGATCATAGGCCCCCTAATATAACATACACATGCTCTTTGATACACCTTCCTGACTGTATTACATTATATTCCTTGTACAATACAGTACAGTTGTTAGAGGGCATTTTAAATTTGTTTTGAACATTTTTCCAGTAAACAATGAAACAAAATGCATACACCAATGACAAAACTGCCCAATTCAGAACATTTCCATCATAAAGTCTACTCAACCTTCTATAGTCCACCAGTATCAGTAAAAATATGCACAATCTCTGTAGTAAAATCCACATTAAAGAAATTTGTAACTAATAAAGAGGTTGCTGCTAGCAAACACTTTACATGTCATTGTTTAATCTACAAATAAAGTGCCTGTTACCCTTGGAAGAATAAATTGCCTTTGTTGCATGCAATAAAAAAATGATAAGCTAGTAATACGGCAATAGGGAATGGCTAGCAAACTGATAACAGGTTCATAGTTGCTAGGTATCTTTGCCAAAAGAACTGCAGCATCCACCCCCTTTACAACACAGTACAGTATCAGCAATGCATCTACCTACTGCGGGAGTAGAACCCACAGCCTTCAGCATCAAAAGCAAGTACACTATCCTGTTGTGCTATTAACAGTGCGAGCAGACTAAACATAAGCAGCACTAAACTTTTGCTTCCCTGCAGCTCTCAGCTCCTTGTAAAATCTACTCGACACTCAGCTGTATCTCTGAACGTTGCAGCACAAGAAATCTGGAAAAAGCCAAAATTTATTGGTGGGGGGGGGGACAAAAGGCCAAGAAACAGGGACACATTTTAAACATTGCTTGTATAATGTTGGAAAGTTGCTAGAATAAAATGCTGCATTACATACATTTCACTGCCACGTCTTGTACCCAAAGGACCCTGTGCAAACAGTCAGAGCAACATACCACTACGCCAAATCAGCTGTTTTGTGAAAGAGGAAGACTGAAACTTAAATGGAAGACTGAAACTTAAATGGCTATCATTTAGTGAATTCAGTTCTCACCATAGCACAGCTGTCAACCTCTTAGCACAAAAATACCTGAACAAAGCCAATAATGGGTGAATACAACCCCAAACATTCAGAGAATTCAGTTCTCACCATAGCTCTCAACCTCTTAGCAAAACACCCAGACAAAGCCAGTAATGGGGAATATAGCCCCAAACATATTCAGTGAATTCAGTTCTTACCATAGTTCTCAACCTTAGCACAAAACCTGGATGAAGCCAATAAATACTTGAATAAAGCCAATACTGGGTAAATACAGCCCCCAAACATATTCAGTGAATTCAGTTCTTACCATAGTTCTCAACCTTAGCACAAAACCTGGATGAAGCCAATAATGGGGGGAATACAGTCCCAAAGACAGGGATACATTTCAAATATCCATCTTGTACACTTAGAAGAAAATTGCTAAAATAAAAGCTTTTGTTACCATGCACTTTCTGAAGAATATGTAGTCTGACATTGAAATGAGTGTCCATTTTTTTAACATTTGTTAACCAGGAAAGTCTGACTTGGAAAAAAAGCAAATTTTTAGCAGAGGTCCAGGGAGAAACACTCCAGACAGCCAAGAATCAAACCAGAGAACATGTAGCTGTCAGGCAACAAAGACACATACAGAAACCACAGATTTTATGAGGAACTTTAGAGTTGGTGCATTATTCACAAGCTTTTTCAGTAACTCATAGAGGTTTCCTGTTCCGATATTAATCTATTGTCATATGTTCTAGAAGTTTGTTTAAAGGCATAAAGCCATAGTTACCTCTAGCATGTTATGTTTGAACTTAGACAAAGACTGTATCATTCCTAAAAATCTCCTGAAGGTTTGTCTATCCTCCAGCTTGCATAAGTACAGCAATTCTTACTTTTCTCCTTATTTGGCTGCATGACTTGATACAGGAAAGTGACCCATGTATTGAAACCGGTCATGTAAATTTGGCATTTATTCCTGTTTGGTGAGCAACTGGACCAACCTCAAGCTCTGCTCATGTTTTTTTTTTTTTTTTTTTTTGCACTCCATACCACCATATCAAAGGCTCATCTGATAAATCTCTACCTTCCCAGTTACATACTGAACTTACAAAGATTCAAGCTTGCTTTATCACGCTTAATTTGCCACAAACTCTGATTAGCATTCAGTAAAGAAAATCATTTAGCACTGGGCATTGTTGACTCAACCTCTAACTGTCAGCAATGGGGAGTGGTCTTCCTAAATCACTCTCTTAAGATCTTCAGGGTCTATGCAACTTCTAAGCTGGTCTTGCTTCAACACTGTAACCATACTGTTAACCCATACATTAGGCCATGGATGTTTAACAGTTGCATCCAGCATATCCATTAATTTAAGCTGTTGCTCTCCTCTCACTTAAAGCCACTGGTACTCTCCTAAATGTATAGACTCCTGGTACTGCACCAGAACATACACTGATTTTACATCCCCTGGCATATATACCAACCCAGTAAGTAAATCTGTTTACTTCTGCAAAATATCTCCCAAAATATTTCTCCCAACTCCCTATCATTCGCTCAATTCTAAACAGACCCTCTGCCTGGAATATATACCAACCCAGTAAATAAATCTGTTTACTTCTGCAAAATATCTCACAAAATATTTTTCCCAACTCCCTATCATTCATTCATTCCTTCCTAAACAGACCCTCTACCTGCCCTTCCATCACCCCCATCTCATCACAGTCACACTCCTAGAACTCTCAGAAACTCAGACCAACACCTGCTTGAAATCTACAAGCCCAAAAATCCATAGGTCAAACTCTCTATAGCTACACACCAGCCTTAGCCTAGAGCAAATTGCCCCTGTTTATCAGAAACTTAGCTCAAACACATGAATTTAAATAAGCCTTAAAACAACATCTGCTTAATTCCTGGATCTGTCACTGCACAAAGAATAGTTTAAACCACCCTCCCTAAATTATATCTAAATCTACACTTACCTGTTCTCTGCTCTCCTACACCCCTCCTTCTACACTCACTCTCACTATGCTCTATTGCAAATTTCTCCCCACACACAGTGTCTGTATAGTTTGATGGAAAATGGATGATTACAGTCAACAAGGCACTGTGACAGCATGCAGTTCCTGAATAATAAGAAGCATAAATCAACAGTATAAAATCTGATCGAAAACCAGAACATTCTGCAAAAGTATTCTGCAGCATTATGTTATTTCTGTTTCCAGTCGCTTTAACAGGCCTGCACAACACTGTTTTACAATGCAAGTGAAAGTATGCACAGATCTTAACAAATTACCATAACAAAACAGCTAATTAAAATCCAGCCCTCGAGCGATATTATATTTTCATCGTTACTGAACTCATGCTGCTCACAGCTAAAATGTATCAGGTATCAGATACAAAACAAGACAAGCAAAGTGATAAACATCAAGCAGACAAGCAAACGGATGAACAAATGATCAGCAACAAACAAAAAATGGTAATTTGGTGGTGGAGGTCTGTAATGGAATTACATGACAGTTCATTATACACTGACAGGTTACATTTGTCGAGGGATATACTACGAAAAAATCTACCATATAAACGCTGTTATAAAATTCGGCCCTACTAAACAGAGTACCACTGAGAATCACTGCGTAACAATGGCTGTTGATCAATGTGCCCCATTACAATAAAACAGTTTGCACTCACTTTGCCCTCTTAAAGAAAACGCACCATGTCATACCAAGTCATATACAATAAAAAATGGGATAAAAAGTGTAAACTACTGCTATTAAATTTCTAAAACGGTCAAAAGTTTCAAGAAAAGACAATTCTTCCTTCAAAAACCCACAGTGTATTTCAAAAGGGCATACCCCTTTCAACAATAAAAAAGCACATAATCTAGTAATATATACTAGTAACTGTAACAGTGTCACTGTGACTTTTGAAACAACATTCTTTCGGATGTTCTGCAGCTGTAGCTATCTAAAAGCCACCACCCCCACCCCCATTATCACACACATATGGGACCCGGATGTTTAATTATTTTATTTGCTGAATTTTCACATTTTAAAATCTTTAAAAGTGTTGGGGGAGGATATTGCACATTCCCAGTAGTTTGGGCTCACCTGCTATTTGGCTTTCTCACATTTGTACCATAAGAAATATTCCCAGCATGTTGCAGCGTATCTGTCAAATTTATATATACACAAGTGTGCCATGCCACTTTTATGCTTTGGCCAAGTGTTCAGACAGTCACCTTCAAAAGTATAAAAAAACAACCTACCTTCTCTCTTCTTCTAATAATACCAACACCATACGCACCACCACCAGTCCAGACCTTCCACCACTCACCACACAAAACACGATGGTTTGCAATTGCTCTGCCCTGAGCATGAAATCATCAAATATTGACTTTTCCACGATGTCCACCGCAGACTTCTCCCATCAAGTTGCAAAGAACTACGCTAATAACGCGATTACTTGGGAGTTTGGGGCTTGTAGAGCTGTCATGATGTCAGGCTCGCGTCAGTCATGTGACTGCCTGCCACGCCATCTCCAACAGTTCTCTACTTCTTCTGAAAATTAACAATGCAGGCTACGGGGAAAATGGGGGAAAAAACAAAGTGGAAAAAGTGTCTAGCGATATAGCTTAGAAAATCCAGGGGGGTGCAAGTGCACCCCCTTGCACCTGCCTGCGGGCGCCCTTGTATATATATATATATATGTGTGTGTGTGTGTGTGTGTGTGTGTGTGTGTGTGTGTGTGTGTGTGTATGTGTGTGTGTGTGTGTGTGTGTGTGTGTGTGTGTGTGTGTGTGTGTGTGTGTGTGCTTGGTGCATACTATTTCAAGATTTTCTATATAAATAACCACAGAAAAGCACCCCGGATCCATGAATGTTGTCACAAACAGTTTAATGATAACCACACAGATGTAAACGCTGAACAGAGAGAAACTAACATTGACAATATTACACAAAACGTTTTCGTCTTCAACTTCATCAGATGAAATCACCCTCATGAGCTCACCTTTTATACATAAATAGTAAACAAACATCCAATGACAGCACAGTTCCAATTAAATAATGAGTTTTAAAAGTACACTAATAAAGTACTCGACAACCTTGTATACGTTCTTAAATAATAAATATAAATATAAAGTTGTTGTGTTAAACATTTTGTGTATGCATATTCTAATAACCTTGTCCTAATAGTTAATAAAAATATTATAAAATCTCCTGGTAGTGTTTATCATTACAAAGTCAAAACAAGCAAAATGTTCATTACTTGTTTTGCTTTTTATTGTTGTAGAAATTATCAAAACACACTGAATAATACTGAAGATATTAAAGGGCATATACTTCTTTGCAGACCTCATTTCAATACGAATGAAATCATATCATTAAGAGTTGTTAGCTAATATTATTTGACAATATAATTCTCTGTATTTTACTATGCTTCTCATCCCTAGGTCAACAAACACGTTTCTAAACAAAGAACTTAGTTCTGCTAGTTTACATATATTGGTATGTTTATATAATGCATTATTTTGTCCTGATGTCAATGTGCTCATAATTTTGCTTGAGCTTCCTTTCATTTTCCAACATAATGCATCACATTTTGTGCAGTAACTAAATAAATGATACCTTTAGTATTACAATTTGTTAATGTCAATTTCTTTTTCCCAGCTTGTAAATATAAATACAAGAATATATTAGAGAGAGGTATGAATAGGAAATTTTTTGAAAATGGTACTAAAAAGAAAACAGGCTTGTTTAAACGTGGACGGTGTAGTTACTGTTCATACCTCACTCTTGGTGAATCATTATATTTACAAGCTAGGAAAAAGAAATTGACATTAGGTACCTTTGTAAATTGTAATACTAAAGGTATCATTTATTTAGTTACTTGCACAAAATGTGATGCATTTTATGTTGGGTAGAGTGAAAGGTAGCTCAAGCAAAGAATTTATGAGCACCTTTATGACATCAGGACCAGAAAAGAAAATAATGCATTACATAAACATACCAATATATGTAAACTAGCAGAATTTAAGTTCTTTGTTTTAGAAACTGTGTTTGTTGACCCTAGGGGTCGGATGTGGGAAACGCTAGCAGAATACAGAGAATTATATTGGCAAATAATATTAGAAGCTAACAGACCTCCGGGTCTTAATGATATGATTTCCCTCATTCCGGTATTGAAATTGAGGTCTGCAAAGTTATAAGTATATGTCCACTATTTTAACATCTTCAGTATTATTCAGTGTGTTTTGATGAATTTCTACAACAATATAAACAAAAACACGTAATGAACATTTTGCTTGTTTTGGATTTTATTTGTAATGATAAACACTACCAGAGGGGATTTTTTCTAATGTATTTTTTATTAACTATTAGGACAAGGTTATTAAGAATATGCACACACAAAATGTTTAACACAAGCAACTTTTATATTTATATTTATTATTTAAGAATTTGCACATACAAAATGTTTAACACAAGCAACTTTTATATTTATATTTATTATTTAAGAATTTGCACATACAAAATGTTTAACACAAGCAACTTTTATATTTATATTTATTATTTAAGGGGTACGTATACAAGGTTGTCGAGTACTTTATTAGTGTACTTTTAAAACTCATTATTTAATTGGAACTGTGCTGTCATTGGATGTTTGTTAACTATTTATGTATAAAAGGTGAGCTCACGAGGGTGATTTCATCTGATGAAGTTGAAGACGAAAACGTTTTGTGTAATATTGTCAACGTTAGTTTCCCTCTGTTCAGCGTTTACATCTGTGTGGTTATCATTAAACTGTTCGTGACAACATTCCTTGATCCAAGGTGCTTTTCTGTGGTTATTAGTGACTTTCTGCACCTTCCATTTTTTGGTTATTATTTTCTATATAAATCTGTCTGTAAAAGCTTTCCTTCTTTGTAAACCCATACATCTAGGAACTCTATCCCTTGTGTAAACCATTTGCCATTAAATTCCAAAAATGAAGTTGTAGTATTAACATAATCTATAAACTCAATCAGACTGGACTCTGTGTCATTCCATAAAAAAGACGTCATCCACAGACCTCATGTGATATGGAATATAGTGTGAAAAATCATTGTTTATTACATACTGCTGTTCCCAAAATGCCATAACTAAGTTTGCTTAAGAATTCGCACATGGGGTACCCATGGCAATGCCTTTCTTCTGAAAATAGTACTTATCCTTAAAAAGAAATACATTGTTACTTAGAACTAAGTCAAGTAATAGACACAACCTAAGAATCTTCTCATTCAAAATTGAACAAAAGCTTTGTAGAATTATGCAGTAAAACCATCAGGACCAGGGGCTTTATTAGGCTTGCTTGTTGATAGCCATGGTTATTTCTTGTTGGGTAA
>NC_056741.1:5911729-5914229 GCF_019279795.1 Protopterus annectens
TAAGAGCAAGTTATGTGAAATGGTATCGAAGGCTTTGGAGAGGTCAAGTAGTAAGGTGGAGACGATGTGACCGGAATCTCATGCTGTGTTAACAGTCTCAAGGAAGGCCAACAGGGCTGTCATGGTGCTATGATTTGGCCTAAATCCATGTTGTGTAGGGGTTAGCAGGTTGTTGTCTAAGAGATGTGGCAGAAGTTGAAGGTGTATACACTTTTCTAGAAGTTTAGAAATGGGGGACAGAATAGCAATGGGACAAAAGTTACTGATGTTGCAATTGTTGCCTCCTTTATGTAGGGGGATTATGAATGCTTGCTTCCACAATTGGGGTACAATGCATTCATGGATGGAGCGATTGATTAAGATGCTAATAGGATAAGCAATAGCATCTGCTGCTATACGTAGGAAGTAGGAGGGAATATTGTCAGGGGCATTAGTACATGGCTTCAGTTTCTGAAGGAGTTTCTTTATAGTGGCCATGGGTATAGGTTTTAGTGAAAGTAGAGAAGGATGGAGAGAGGGAGAATTAGAGGAGGGTACAGGTGGAGGAGGAGTCTGAAAGGTGGTTAAGGTGGAAGATTGGTGGGGTGAAATAGAATTGGGGATAGGGTTATTTGCAGTAGAAGGAAGGGGTGTCTTAGAAGGTGAGGTGGGGCCTGTAAGGAGGAGGTGAGTTTGCTAATGGAGTCGATAAAAGGAGTTGAACTGTGTAGCTAAATCCAAGTCTGGGATATTAGGGTCTGGGGTTGGGGTATGAGGTTTGCTAGGGTTTAGAAGGGTGGAGATCCCCTTCCAGAATCTCTGGGGGTTATGTTTGTTATTGTTTTGGAGTAAGAAGAAGTATTGTTGTTTATCAGAGATAATTAACTTTTTAACTTTATTTCTAAGGGTTTTATATGCAATATGTTGTTCTGAGGTCTTATTTCTCAGGTAGAGTCCCCAGGCTTTGTCTCTAAGGCGCATAGCTGATAATGTGGTTTTGGTTAGCCATGGGGCAGATTTTATTTTTATTCTTTTGTTCTTAGTGGGGCTTGGCAATCAAGTATTCCTAAGAAGGTGGAGTTAAAGTGTGCAACTGCTTCTTCTAAGGGCAGTGTCTTTAGATTGTTCCATTTGATTGCCTTTAGGGAATCTATGAAGATTGATGGGTTGAAACTTTGTTATTGCGGGTAGTGATGTAGTTGTGGGTGCAATAGGAGATGCAGAAGTCGGTGAGTGAAAGTAGGCAGATGATCACTAAGAGGGTCAGGTAGTGTACGCTATCAGAAAAGTAATGGGGTGTGACACTAGAATCCAGTCAAGGATGGTGCCACTGGAGGGGTCCTTTGATGGGTGGGTTATGGTGTTGATTAGTTGGGAAAAGTTATATAGATTGATGTTAAGATGATTGGTTGGAGACTGAATGGAGGTCCAATTAATGTTTACATCACCTAGGATTATGGTTTCATTGCTTATGTTATCAGAGAGCCAAGAGAGAATGTTTTCAGTGTAGAAATATTATCCCCTGGGGGAATGTAGAGGGATGCTAGGCATATGTGTTTGTGCTTGTTAACTTGTAGGAGAGAAAGGAGTATTTCAGCATTATTAAATGTAGGAATAGGTTTGTCATATGGGGTGACTAGCAAGGTAGAGTATAGGAGAGCAACTCCTCCTTTCTTTTGGGTCCTGTCTTTTCTGATGATTGAATAGGTGGGTGGGGTTATTTCAGAATCTTTTATAGAGGGTTTTAACCATGTTTCTGAGATAGATAGAATGTCAGGTTTGTTATAGCTAAGCCATGCATGGAGGATTGGAACTTTATTCACTATACTTTGTGAGTTAATAGAAGTAAAGAATATAGGCTTGTGAGAGGAGGAAGATGAGGAGGGGCCAGGGTTGGGATGGATATCACCAGATAAAGACTGGTAATGAAATGAAGGATGGGGTTCAAAAGATAGTTGAGAGAGGTGAAAAAATGATTAGTGTCTACTGTGATGGCCAAGGGGTGTATAGTTACTAAAGGGATATAATTTTTCTGAGGGGTGAAAACTTTTAATGAGAAGGTGTAGAGCTGTGTTATTGGGTAAAGATGGGGGGAGATAGGAGTGTGTGATTGTGGCAGTGGGGAGTTCAGATGGTTGGTTGAATGATAAGGTTGTGAAAGGTAAAGAGTATGTGGTTGGGTGAGGTGATAAAGATATGATAGTTTAATGGAGAGCAATAGAAGAATAATGAGGGATGAAGGATTTAGGGGCATGTTGAGAAGTTGCTTTGTATTGAGTGTGAAAGTTGTAATATATGTGTTGTACTTTAATTATGTATGTGATGAGAAACAAATCTTGTGTAGGTTGAGTAAGATAAAAGAGTAGTAAGAGTGGAGCTGGGTGCAATTAAGCTGGGTAGGTGAGTGAGAGTTTAGAAGTCAGAATGTAAAATATGTAGTAGCTATGGGTGTGGTTACAAATTAGATAATAGGTTGTTGGGGGTGTGTCTATGTTGATGAAGGTTGATTGGTTTAGAGAGG